>NC_045956.1:185377455-185652455 GCF_010909765.2 Amblyraja radiata
CTCACCAACTGTCTTATACAACTGCAACATGACCTCCCAACTTCTATACTCAATACTCTGGCTGATGAAGGCCAAAGTGCCAAAAGCCTTTTTGACCACCTTATCTACCTGCGACTCGACCTTCAAGGATCCATGCACCTGTACTCCTAGATCCCTCTGCTCTACAACACTACCCAGAGGCCGACCATTCACTGAGCAGGTCCTGCCCTTGTCCAAGTGTGTTTTAGTTTAGTATTTTTAGTTTAGAGATACAGTATGGAAACAGGCCCTTCGTCCCACCAAGTCCATGCCGACCATTATTCACCCATTCACACTAGTTCTAGGTTATCCCATTTGCTCATCCATGTTCTAAAGGATAGTAAAGCACAATGAGCTGGAGTACCTCGACTGGTCAGTCAGTGTCTCTGGAGAGAATGGACAGAGATGTCTTGCTTCCTGAAGAAGGGTCTCAACCTGACATGTCACCTGTCCATTCCCTCCAGAGGTGCTGCCTGACCCTGCTGCATTACTCCAATACTTGGTGTTTTACTCAAGATTCTAACATCTGCAGTCCCTGGTGCCTCAACCCTAAAAGGGGTGCTGGATCAGAGCGATCTGGGGTTATACACACATATTTTATTGATGCGTTTATTGGCCAAGAATATTCACATACAAGGAATTTGCCTTGGTGCTCCGCCCGCAAGCGACAACATGACTGAGGTGAGACAAAACGTTTTCACCCAGAGAGTTGTGGATTTGTGGAATTCCCCGGCACAGAGGGCAGTGGAGGCCAAGTCACTGGATGGATTTAAGAGAGAGTTAGATAGAGCTCTCGGGGCTAGTGGAGTCAAGGGATATGGGGAGAAGGCAGGCACGGGTTATTGATAGGGGATGATCAGCCATGATCACAATGAATGGCGGTGCTGGCTCGAAGGGCCGAATGGCCTCCTCCTGCACCTATTTCCTATGTTTCTATGTTTCTATGACATACAGTGACAGTTAGGAATGACATATAAAACATTAATGTCATTGTTTTATGTGTCATACCTAACTGTCACTGTATGTCATGTTGTCACTTGCGGGCGGAGCACCAAAGCAAATTCCTTGTATGTGAATATACTTGGCCAATAAACTTATTCATTCGAATATAGTACAGCGTGGAAACAGGCCCTTCAGCCCACCTTGCCCACACCAGCCAACATGTCCCAGCTACACTAGTCCCACCTGCCAGCATTTAATGTTTTTAAGAAGGAACTGCAGATGCTGGAAAATCTAAGGGACACAAAAATCCTGGATTTAATTCCCGGGATGGCGAGATTGTCATATGTTGATAGAATGGAGCAGCTGGGCTTGTATACTCTGGAATTTAGAAGGATGAGAGGATATCTCATTGAAACATATAAGATTTTTAAGGGTTTGGACAGGCTAGAGGCAGGAAACATGTTCCCGATGTTGGGAGAGTCCAGAACCTGGGGCCACAGTTTAAGAATAAGGGGTAAACCATTTAGAACGGAGATGAGGAAAACCTTGTTCACAAAGAGGGTTGTGAATCTGTGGAATTCAGAAGGCAGTGGAGTCCAATTCTCTGGAGGCTTTCAATAGACAATATAGACAATAGGTGCAGGAGTAGGCCATTCGGCCCTTCGAGCCAGCACCACCGTTCAATGTGATCATGGCTGATCATCCCCAATCAGTACCCCGTTTCAAAAGAGAGCTCGATAGATCTCTTAAAGATAGAGGAGTGAAGGGATATGGGGAGAAGGCAGGAACGGGGTACTGATTGGGGATGATCAGCCATGATCACATTGAATGGCGGTGCTGGCTCGAAGGGCCGAATGGCCTACTCCTGCACCTATTGTCTATTGTCTATTTGGTCCATATCACTCCAAACCTGTCCTATCCATGTACCGGTCTAACTGTTTCTTAAACGTTGGGATAGTCCCAGCCTCAACTACCTCCTCTGGCAGCTTGTTCCATACACCCACCACTCTTGGTGTGAAAAAGTTACCCCTCAGATTCCTATTAAATCTTTTCCCCTTCACCTTAAACTTATAGTGGCAGGACAGATTGAAAAGTGGTTAATATGCTTCCAGATGTCTGGTCTTTATAAATAGAGGCATACAGCACAACAGCAAACAGATCATGATGAATCTTTATTAAGTACCAGCTCAGTCATGCTGAAGTATTGGATCGTGTTCAATTCTGGATGCCAGAGGTAAAGATGGCTAGAAGGATTTTGGAGGAGCTGTAGAAGGGATTTAGAGAGTTTAGTTTAGAGATGCAGTGTGGAAACAGGCCCTCTGGTCCGCCGAGTCTGTGCCGACCAGCGATCCCCTGTACACTAGTTCTATGTTATCTCTGTTTCCCATCCCATGTACTAGCGGCCATAAACAGAAGCCAATTCATCTACAATCCTGCACATCTTTGGAATGTGGGAGGAAGTTGAGTATAGAAGTTGGGGTGTAATGATAAAATTGTACAAGGCATTGGTGAGGACAATTCTGGAGTATGGTGTACAATTTTGGTCGCCTAATTATAGGAAGGATGTCAACAAAATAGAGCGAGTACAGAGGAGATTTACTAGAATGTTGCCTGGGTTTCAGCAACTAAGTTACAGAGAAAGGTTGAACAAGTTAGGGCTTTATTCTTTGGAGCGCAGAAGGTTAAGGGGGGACTTGATAGAGGTCTTTAAAATGATGAGAGGGATAGACAGAGTTGACGTGGATAAGCTTTTCCCATTGAGAGTAGGGAAGATTCAAACAAGAGGACATGACTTGAGAATTAAGGGACAGAAGTTTAGGGGTAACATGAGGGGGAACTTCTTTACTCAGAGAGTGGTATCTGTGTGGAATGAGCTTCCAGTGAAAGTGGTGGAGGCAGGTTCGATTTTATCATTTAAAAATAAATTGGATAGGTACATGGATGGGAAAGGAATGGAGGGTTATGGTCTGTGTGCAGGTAGATGGGACTAGGGGAGAATAAGTGTTCGGCACGGACTAGAAGGGTCGAGATGGCCTGTTTCCATGCTGTAATTGTTATATGGCTATATGAAACCGGAGCACCTGGAGATAACCCACACGGTTACAGGAAGAATGTACAAACTCCGTACAGACAGCACGCATAGTCTGGATCGAACCCAGGTCTCTGGCTCTGTAAGGTAGCAACTCTAGGGTGGATGATTCCTGTGATGTGGGACTTTAGTTATAGACCTTAGACAATAGGTGCAGGAGTAGGCCCTTCGGCCCTTCAAGCCAGCACCGCCATTCAATGTGATCATGGCTGATCATCCCCAATCAGTACCCCGTTCCTGCCTTCTCCCCATATCCCCTGACTCCGCTATTTTTAAGAGCCCTATCTAGCTCTCTCTTGAAAGCATCCAGAGAACCGCCCTCTGAGGCAGAGAATTCCACAGACTCCCCGCTCTCTGTGAGAAAAAGTGTTTCCTCGTCTCCGTTCTAAATGGCTTACTCCTTATTCTTAAACTGTGGCCCCTGGTTCTGGACGCCCCCAACATCGGGAACATGTTTCCTGCCTCTAGCGTGTCCAAGCCCTTAACAATTTTATATGTTTCAATAAGATATCCTCTCATCCTTCTAAACTCCAGAGTGTACAAGCCCAGCCGCTCCATTCTCTCAGCATATGACAGTCCCGCCATCCCGGGAATTAACCTTGTAAACCTACACTGCACTCCCTCAATAGCAAGAATGTCCTTCCTCAAATTAGGGGACCAAAACTGCACACAATACTCCAGGTGTGGTCTCACTAGGGCCCTGTACAACTTTGCGTTTGGTTCAGGACTCCAGCATCTGCAGTGGATAGATTAGAGAAAATGGACTTGGTCTCCTTGGAGCAGAGGATAAAATATGTCTTTAATGTCATGAAGTGTACAGGGACATAAGGAACTGCAGACGCTGGAGTCCTGAGCCAAGCACAAAGTACTGGAGGAAGTCAGCAGGCCAGGCAGCGCCTGTGATGGGAGCAGACAGACGGCATTTCGGGTTGGGTCTGAAGAAGGGTCCAGACCCAAAATGGCGGCTGTCCACTCCCTCCACGGGTGCTGCCCGACCCACTCTGTTCCTCTAGCACTTTGTCTTTTATTCAAAGATACGTGCAGAATCGACAAAAAAACTGTTTCCAGTTGTGGAGAAGACAAGGTGCGATAGATTTGCAAGGGAACCAAAAGCAACGTTTATTCATTTATTTTTACCCGGAGAGCAATTTGGTTGTGGAATACATTGCCAGGGATTATCGGTGACGCAGACTGCATTGTAGTCTTCTAAAGGGAGTTGAGTAAGGTTCTGAGCTTGTAGAACCATGGTGTTGGCATGTTCAGCACATAGAAACATAGAAAATAGGTGCAGGAGTAGGCCATTTGGCCCTTTGAGCCTGCACCGCCATTCAATGTGATCATGGCTGATCATCCAACTCAGTATCCTGTACCTGCCTTCTCTCCATACCCCCTGATCCCTTTAGCCACAAGGGCCACATCTAACTCCCTCTTAAATATAGCCAATGAACTGGCCTCAACTACCTTCTGTGGCAGAGAATTCCACAGATTCACCACTCTCTGTGTGAAAAATGTTTTTCTCATCTCGGTCCTAAAAGATTTCCCCCTTATCCTTAAACTGTGACCCCTTGTTCTGGACTCCCCCAACATCGAGAACAATCTTCCTGCATCTAGTCTGTCCAACCCCTTAAGAATTTTGTAAGTTTCTATAAGATCCCCCCTCAATCTTCTAAATTCTAGCGAGTACAAGCCGAGTCTATCCAGTGTTTCTTCATATGAAAGTCGTGACATCCCAGGAATCAGTCTGGTGAACCTTCTCTGTACTCCCTCTATGGCAAGATTGTCTTTCCTCAGATGATGTTGGTTGTCTCCGAGTGCTGACTTCGGTGGATTCCATTGTCGACTAGCTATGTCAACCTACGTCAACCGGCGACTGAGTTGTCTTCAGTTGTTGCCGACAGGGTCGTTGCTTGTCGCGGGGGGACGTAGGTTGTCGTAGGTGGGGTCGTAGGTGGACGTCCTAATGGGTCGCCGGTTGTCAGTAGTTTGCCGTAGCTTGATGTCGACTAGGTGGTAACTTGTTGTAGACATTGTTGTAGAGGAGGTTCCAGTCACCAGTTTTTCGTCGACCTGCTACGACTGTCGCTGTCGCCAACAGTCGCCGAAAAAAATCGCCTAAGTGGGACAGGCCCATTATGCTTCAACCAAGTCTGCTCTCAATTTTCTGACCTGCAGTGAACGCTGGTCTCTGAGGGAGACAGACACAAGGAGAGACTTTCAGGGCTTGTGGAGACAGGACAGCGCGGAAACAGCCCACCGAGTCCGTGCCGACTACCGATCACCCCGCACACTTGCACTATCCCGCACACACTCGGGACAAGTTGTAATCTTTACCGAAGCCAATCTACCTACCAACCCGCACATCTTTGGAGCGCCGGAGGAAACCGGAGCACCTGGAGAAAACCCACGCCGGTCATAGGGAGAATGTGCAGACTCCGTACAGACAGCGCCAAACCCGTGTCTCTGGCGCTGTAAGGTAGCAACTCTACTACTGCGCCTCTGTGGAAAAGGCTTGTGGAAGGAGCATGAAAAGCCTGTTTAACTTCATGGCTTGAGACGGAGAGAGTCAGAGACAAAGAAGGAAACACATTTCTGTGTGAATATAAATGTGATAGAAAAGGAGGCAAGGAGACAAAGATAAGAAAATATGGAAACTGGAGTCAATCATTCAACCCCTTGACTTGGACCCACCATTCAATTTAAATCACACTAAATCTACAGACAATGGAAATATATAATGAAAAACAGATAATGCTGAAAAAATCCAGCAGGTCAGATAACATCAGCGGAAAGATGAAGCAGAGATATGCAGCGCTATAGGGCGTTGGTCAGGCCACGTTTGGAGTATTGCGTGCAGTTCTAGTCATGTGGAGGTGGAGGCTTTGGAGAGGGTGCAGAGGAGGTTCACCAGAATAGACAATCGACAATACACAATAGGTGCAGGAGTAGGCCATTCGGCCTATCGAGCCAGCACCACCATTCAATGTGATCATGGCTGATCATCCCCAATCAGTACCCCGTTCCTGCCTTCTCCCCATATCCCCTGACTCCGCTATTTTTAAGAGCCCTATCTAACTCTCTCTTGAAAGCATCCAGAGAACCGGCCTCCACCGCCTTCTGAGGCAGAGAATTGGACGAGAGGGTTTCTGCTAACCCAAGTGGTATTTGGGACGTGGTTGCCAACCGGAGCACCCACACATGCAAACTCCACGCGGGTAACACCCAAGGTCAGGATTGAACCCTGGTCGATAGATAGATAGATATAATTTATTGCCACACAACCAGGGTTGGTTGGAAATTTGGGTTGTCAGCAGCAGTACAATAAAAAGAACACACAATAAAACTGTAACAACAAACATCCACCACGCATTCATCCTGTGGTGGAAGCACAAAAATTTGGCCAGTCCTCCTCCATTTCCCCCCCGTGTACAGGACCGGAGATGCCAGTCAGTCCAGGATCGGCTCTTCCTCACCGGAGACCGCGGCTTTAAGATGGTGTAGGCCGCAGGCCGGCGGTCGAGATTTAAAGTCCCCCGCCGCAGCCACAGAAGCACCGTAGACTGCAGGGCCGGCGGTCGAAGCTCACCTCCAGGGGTGATGGTAAGTCCATGCCGGCCCCGCGGTAGAAGTCGGCCGCGGGCCGGCAGTGATGGCTTCTTCTTCCCCCGGGTCCCCAACGTGAGATCCCGGGCTGTAGACGCCGCACCAGCTGGAGCTCTGCAGACCGCGGCTTCAGGCTGCGACTTCAGGCTGCCGGCTGCCATGGGCCAGCGATACGGAGCGCTCCCCTCCAGCAAGCCCCAGCGAGGGGTCGCCCAATCCACGCCGAGAGTCCACGCTGCGCCCGCCGCTGAAGCCCCGGGCGTGTCTCCGGGAAAGGCCCGGCGTCGATCCTTGATGTTAGGCACGGGGGAGGCGACCTGGAAAAGTCGCCTCTCCGTGGAGGAGGCGACCGAAGCGGTTCCCCCCTTACCCCCCACACCACCCCCACATAAAACACACGAAGAAACATTAAATACAGCACTTTAAAACATACTAAAAAATAAAAAATTAAAATGGTCACGTGAGCTGCAAGGCAGCGAGTTTACTCAGTGCACCACTGTGGTCACAACCCGGGAAACAACCTCTCCTGCCCCAATCCAATGTTATGGCTATTGTTGGGCCTTGCCTATGGTTCACCACATTGGAATAAGTAGTTAGAAGCAAGTTTATTTAGGTGGACAATACGCAGTACATAGAACATAGAACTGTACAGCACTGGAACGGGCCCTTTCGGCCCACAAGGCCTGTGCTGAATATGATGCTCACCCTAAACTGATCTCATCTGTCTGCACATGATCCATCTCCCTCTATTCCCTGCGCTTCCATGTGCCTGTCTAAAAGCCTCTTAAATGTCATCATCTTATCTGCCTCTACCACCACCCCTGGCAGCACATTCCAGACCCCCACCACCCTCTGAGTAAAATACTTGCCCCGCACATCTCCATTAAACTTGCCCCCTCTCACATTATAGCTATGCCCTTAAATGTTTAGTTTTCGTTCAGTTAGGAGATACAGGCCCTTCGGCCCACCGAGTCCGCACCGACCAGCGATCCCCGCACACTAACACTATCCCGTCACACCTAGTCGGGTCATTAATACCAAGCCAATTGACCTCCAAACCTGTACGTCTTTGGAGTGTGGGAGGAAACCGAAGATCTCGGAGAAAAACCACGAGTGTTGGCCACTTCAAGTTCAAGTTCAAGAGAGTTTATTGTCATGTGTCCCTGATAGGACAATGAAATTCTTGCTTTGCTTCAGCACAACAGAACATAGTAGGCATTGACTACAGAACAGATCAGTGTGTCCATATACCATGATATAAATATATACACAGGAATAAATAAACTGATAAAGTGCAAATAACAGATAATGGGTTATTAATAATCAGAGTTTTGTCCGAGCCAGGTTTAATAGCCTGATGGCTGTGGGGAAGTAGCTATTCCTGAACCTGGTTGTTGCAGTCTTCAGGCTCCTGTACCTTCTACCTGAAGGTAGCAGGGAGATGTCCACTCGGGGGGAAAGGTTCTGACTGTCTACCCTATCTATGCTTCTCGGACACACGCACATAGACTGGCAGAGCAGAGAAGACAAACAGGGAACTAAATAGTTAAGTGCAGATGGAAGCAGACTGACTAAAACGATAATAATTTTGAATTAGACATGACTATCTTGCAGCCGATCTTACAGTCGATAAAAATGTTACTGCTGCTGCTAATTGATCATTGCCAGCATGATTCATTCAGGCCTGCTTCACTGATACTCTGGCATTCACATACAGCTTTTTTAAATATCAAACAAAAAAAATTCATTAGCACAAATGACAAAACAAAGTAGTTGTACTTCCACAGAACTGATCAAATATTTCCCCGAAGCAAATTGAAAATGCAGTAACATATTCATCATAGCTTCGAAAATGCCTTGGAAATCCTGCACGCAAAGCCAAACAAAATAATGATTACAGTCATTAAATAGATGACATAAGGTCATAAGGTCATAAGTGAAAGGAACAGAATTAGGCTATTCGGCCCATCATTCAATCGTGGCTGATCTATCTCGCCCTCCTAACCCCACTCCCCTGCCTTCTGCCCATAACCCCTGACACCCGTACTAATCAAAGTACATTGGATTACAAGTATATACAGTAGTACATAGTACAATGTAGTACATAGAACGTAGACCAGTTGTATAGAGCTCTGGTGAGACCACATCTGGAGTATTGTGTACAGTTTTGGTCTCCTAATTTGAGGAAGGACATCGTTGTGATTGAGGCAGTGCAGCGTAGGTTCACGAGATTGATCCCTGGGATGGCAGGACTGTCATATGAGGAAAGATTGAAAAGACTAGGCTTGTATTCACTGTAGTTTAGAAGGATGAGGGGATATCTTATAGAAACATATAAAATTATAAAATGACTGGACAAGCTAGATGCAGGAAAAATTTTCCCAATGTTGGGCGAGTCCAGAACCAGGGGCCACAGTCTTAGAATGAAGGGGAGGTCATTTAAGACTGAGATGAGAAATTTGTGGAATTCCCTGCCACAGAGGGCAGTGGAGGCCAAGTCACTGGATGGATTTAAGAGAGAGTTAGATAGAGCTCTAGGGGCTAGTGGAGTCAAGGGATATGGGGAGAAGGCAGGCATGGGTTATTGATTGGGGACGATCAGCCATGATCACAATGAATGGCGGTGCTGGCTCGAAGGGCCGAATGGCCTCCTCCTGCACCTATTTTCTATGTTTCTGTGTTTCTATGTAACATAGGAACGGGCCTTTCGGCTCACAATGTCTGTGCTGAACATGGTACAAGTTCAAAGTATGTAGTTATTGTCACATACACCTAGTGTAGTGAATTCTTTTTGCCAATGCAGCACATAAAAAGAATACAACATAGCAATAATAAATAGATTCAACATAAAAACATCCCCCCACAATGGTTCCCATTATGGGGGAAGCCAGAGTCCAGTCCCATCCCCAATGTTCACCCATAGTTGGGCCTATGAGGCCTCCACAGTTGCCTCTACGAGGCCCATGTTCCAGGCCGTCCTCGCCGGGTGATGATGTTCCGGCGTCGGGAGAGTCCTCTCAGCCTTGGGAACCCTGGAACGGCCGCCTCCCTACTCGAGACCGTGGCTTCCGGAGCCGACAATGCCTCCAATGGAGCTCAACTGGCGATCTCGTCACGAGATCCCAGGCTCCCGATGAAGTTTCAGCGCCGCCGCCACCAGCTCCGCGATTTTTTAACGCCGTTTCCCAGCTCACCAGTTCCGCGCGGCGACTCAAGCAAGGCACCGCCCGCCCCGCATGGTGCTCCAGCGCTGCACCGCCGTCCTCACACCCGCGCATCTCGCCTCCGCCTCTGCCCCGCCTATTCGTAGGAAGGCCGAATCCTATTCCTGTTACTCTACACATCCTCCTCTATCCCCCCGTCCTAAACCGCCTCCATGCCTCCGTGCCCCGGGGCGATCCCCTCAGGAAACGCACGCTCCAGGCCCGCTGGAGGCCGCGAGACGGGTCGAAAGTGCAGCCCTGAGAAAACTGCATCTCCGACCATGTAGACCCTGAAAATTAGTTTCCCCCTTCCCCCCCCCCCCCCCTCCCCACACAAAAAAGCGAACTCCTCAAAAACCAACACTAAAACTAAAAATAAAAAAAAGATGAAAAACCGACAGCGCAGGCTACAGCATACCCCCTACAGTGCGCCATTATCTCATGGTACCTGCTGACTGATCAACCAAAAGTCCTATCCCTCTATACCCTGCACTTCCTTGTGTCAATCTTACACAACCTTAATCCCCTTTCCTATCTGCCTCACCACACCTCCACCCCCCCACAACTTCTGTATAAAAAACTTGTCGCACCATCCCTAACCTCATACGATGCCCCCAGTGTTGGCATTTCCAGCCTGGAAAAGTCTGAATGCTACCTACTATGCCTCTCAATGTGTTTTTAGGGAGGATTTGAAGATGGACAGTGAGGGGGCCTGTCTGATGTGCAACGGCAAGGTGTTCCAGAGTGCCGGAGCAGCAACAGAAAAGGCTCTATCCCCTCTGAGCTTCCGCTTAGACCTTGGTACCTCAAGGAGCAGCTGATCAGCTGACCTGAGGCACCGGGCAGGAGCATATTGGTGGAGCAGCTCAGAGAGGTAAGGCGGGGCGAGCCCATTCAACGATTTAAAAACAAATAAAAGAATTTTGAAATGAATTCGAAAGTGCACTATAAAGTAAGAAGTTGAGTACAGGAGCAAAGAGATCCTTCTGCAGTTGTACAGGGCCTTGGTGAGACCACACCTGGAGTATTGTGTGCAGTTTTGGTCCCCTAATTTGAGGAAGGACATTCTTGCTATTGAGGGAGTGCAGCGTAGGTTTACAAGGTTAATTCCCGGGATGTCGGTCTGTCATATGCTGAGAGAATGGAGCAGCTGGGCTTGTACACTCCGGAATTTAGAAGGATGAGAGGGCATGTTATTGAAACATATAAGATTATTAAGAGTTTGGACACGCTAGAGGCAGGAAACATGTTCCCGATGTTGGGGGAGTCCAGAACCAGGGGCCACAGTTTAAGAAAAAGGAGTAACCCATTTAGAACGGAGACGAGGAAACACTTATCACAGAGCATTGTGAGTCTGTGGAATTCTCTACCTCAGAGGGCGGTGGAGGCAGGTTCTCTGGATGCTTTCAAGAGAGAGCTAGATACGAAACGTCGCCAATTCCTTCTCTCCATAGATGCTGCCTCACCCGCTGTGTTTCTCCAGCATTTTTTGTCTACCTTTTGTCTACCCGAGTGAAAGGCCGGGATGGAGTAAATGTGGAGAGGATGTTTCCATTTCTGGAGGAGTCTAGGACCCGAGGGCATGGCCGCAGAATAAAATAACCTGCCTTTAGAAATGAGATGAGGAGGAATATTTTAGTCAGAGCGTGGTGAATCAGTGGAATTCATTGCCACAGAAGCCTGTGGAGGCCACGTGGAGATTGACAGATTATTGGTCAGTACGGGTGTCAGGGGTTACGGGGAGAAGGCAGAAGAATGGGGTTGAGAGGGAACGATAGATCAGCCATGTTTGAATGGCGGAGTAAACACTTAGCAGAATAGCCTAATTCTGCTCCTATAACTTACTAGATTAAGTGGGCCCCGTTGGGTTCCAGCATCACACGGGAGGGCTGGTCCCCCAACGTAAATTCCACCTCTCCACCAATTCCAATATTGGTAGCCAGTGGGGGGGGGGCGTTCTGAAGCGCTGATATGGGTGTTGTGGGCTGAAGGGATTGGTTTCCAGAGGGCTAGTATGGACATTGTGGGCCAAATGGATTCTTGGGCTGGCGGCTCAGTCACTCAAGTCTGGTGTGCTGGCAGCTCACTCACTCACGGCTGGTGGGCTGGCAGTTGACTGATGGCTATTCCTTGAAATTCCATTTCAAGCAGGGTGCAAGGCCACCAAATTCAAGTGCAGTTTCTTACCACTTCTAGCAGGGTGCAAGGCCACCAACAACAGTGAGTCGTGACCTCTCCCTCCTCCATCTTGCAGAGACTGAGCCACACCCACACTTCTGGGTTTTACAGCCCCTCTCCCCTCCCACCAGAAGGGGCGTGGCCTTCATGGCGTGATTGACCGGAGAGAGAACCTCAACATTTTTTAAACACTAATAACTCTTTTATTTTTCATCGATGGGAAAAACCCTCTTGTCCTGCGCAGCGGATGGGGACTCTGAGTAAGATGGCCAAAAATCACAGCCGCAAGTGGCAGCGTTTTTTCTAAAATCACTATACAGCGCAACAAGAAGTGGTGAAGATCAGTCTTTTACTAATATAGATTGACTTATGTGGGAGGAAACCGGAGAATACCCGGTCACGCGGTCACATGGAGAACGCACAATCTCCGTAAAGGCTGCGACCGCGGTCAGGATCGAACCCAAGTCCCTGGCGCTGTGAGGCAGCAACTGTACCGCTGCGGCACGACGTCTGTTGCCAGGGAAGAGATAAGAGTCTGAAGAAAGGGTCTCGACCCGAAAAACCCATTGCTTCTCTCCAGAGACGCTGCCTGCCCCGCTGAGTTCCTCCAGCATCTTGTGTCTTGTCTGCGGTTTAAACCAGCACCTGCAGTTGCCTCCCACACAAGAGCTCAGAATCTACAGAGGGATCTCAGCAGGGATCTCAGAGGGAGGATGCCTGTCGTGAATTATCGAGCTCTTGAACGCAGGAACATTTCGACGGGAGTTCTGAAACTAGTGCGTCAGGGTGCATCTGATAAATGAGGACTCATATGACCTTCTCCCATCAAACAGGCAGCTTCAAAGGCGAGAGAGTCACACAGTGAACTGAAGAATCGCTGAACACACGGTGAACGTTCTCACAACAAAGGGGGTGGTTTGCATACAACACATGCTGCCTTGACAGCGTTCAGAGGTGGTAGAATTAGTCGCTCTGCACCTATGCTGCTTCGAACATTACCAGGTCCTCAACATCAAACCTGACTATTCCTGTGTAAGACGATAATCCTAATCATTTTACAGTTACACGTACCGCCAGCTCCCTGAAGTCTGAACTTTGTAATTCTGCTGCAAGCTGTTTGAAGCTTCTGCAAGGCAAGAGAATGAGAGAGATAGGCAGACAGAGAGAAAGGAAGACGGATAGCTTTGTGTCGGAGTATGAGGGGAAATAGTTTTCTACCATGATCACGACATGCATGTTATACGAGACAATAGACAATAGGAGCCCTATCTAGCTCTCTCTTGAAAGCATCCAGAGAACCTACCTCCACCGCCATGTGAGGCAGAGAATTCCACAGACTCACCACTCTCTGTGAGAAAAAGTGTTTCCTCAGATGACATACCTTTATAGGAAGAAGCTTTTATGTGATTTATATGACGTGAAGGGGCTTCAGGGGAAACAGCCCCATGCTTGTGGCTGTCAAATATAGGCACAAAGTGCTGGGGTAAAAAAATATGGGCAACGTTTCAGGTTTCGGGTCCCTTGGCTGCTTGTCAATATTCCCAATGTTGGGGGAGTCCAGAACCCGGGGTCACAGTTTAAGAATAAGGGGTAAGCCAGTTAGGACTTAGGTCAAGAGGAAAAGCTTTTTCTGCCAGAGAAGTTGTGGAATTCTCTGCCACAGAAGGCAGTGCAGGCCAATTCACTGGATGGTTTCAAGAGTGGTAGATTTAGCTCTTAAGGCTAACGGAATCAAGGGATATGGGGAGAAGGCAGGAACGGGGTACTGATTGGGGATGATCAGCCATGATTACAGTGAATGGCGGTGCTGGCTCGAAGGGCCGAATGGCCTGCACCTGCACCTATTTTCTATGTTTCTATATGACGTGAATGGATCAGCTATTAAGAACGGAAAGTTATGAGTTATTTCTTTGTTTTGTATTATTTCAATAAACGACTAATTAATCAAGAAACGACGTCCGGGAGATTCATCTTTGCTGTCTTATGTGTATCGTGAGTGCGTTACGCTTTACCTTCAAATCATACTCGTCAAATTAATGGCAATCGAAATTGGATTAGACAATAGGCAATAGGTGCAGGAGTAGGCCATTCGGCCCTTCGAGCCTGCACCGCCATTCAATGTGATCATGGCTGATCATCCCCAATCAGTTCCCCGTTCCTGCCTTCTCCCCATATCCCCTGACTCCGCTATCTTTAAGAGCCCTATCTAGCTCTCTTTTGAAAGTATCCAGAGAACCGGCCTCCACCGCCTTCTGAGGCAGAGAATTCCACAGACTCACCACTCTCTGTGAGAAAAAGTGTTTCCTCGTCTCCGTTCTAAATGGCTTACTCCTTATTCATAAAGCATGTCCAAACCCTTAATAATCTTATATGTTTCAATAAGATCCCCTCTCATCATTAGAAACATAGAAACATAGAAATTAGGTGCAGGAGTAGGCCATTCGGCCCTTCGAGCCTGCACCGCCATTCAATATGATCATGGCTGATCATCCAACTCAGTATCCAGTACCTGCCTTCTCTCCATACCCTCTGATCCCCTTAGCCACAAGGGCCACATCTAACTTCCTCTTAAATATAGCCAATGAACTGGCCTCGACTACCCTCTGTGGCAGAGAGTTCCAGTTTCACCCCTCTCTGTGTGAAAAAATGTATTCTCATCTCGGTTTTAAAGGATTTCCCCCTTATCCTTAAGCTGTGACCCCTTGTCCTGGACTTCCCCAACATCGGGAGCAATCTTCCTGCATCTAGCCTGTCCAACCCCTTAAGAATTTTGTAAGTTTCTATAAGATCCCCTCTCAATCTCCTAAATCTAGAGAGTATAAACCAAGTCTATCCAGTCTTTCTTCATAAGACAGTCCTGACATCCCAGGAATCAGTCTGGTGAACCTTCTCTGCACTCCCTCTATGGCAATAATGTCCTTCCTCAGATTTGGAGACCAAAACTGTACGCAATACTCCAGGTGTGGTCTCACCAAGACCCTGTACAACTGCAGTAGAACCTCCCTGCTCCTATACTCAAATCCTTTTGCTATGAAAGCTAACATACCATTCGCTTTCTTCACTGCCTGCTGCACCTGCATGCCACTTTCAATGACTGGCATAAATCCTTCTAACCTCCAGAGTGTACAAGCCCAGCTGCTCCATTCTCTCAGCGTATGGCAGCCCTGCCGCCCGGGAATTAACCTTGTAAACCTACGCTGCATCCCTCAATAGCAAGAATGTCCTTCCTCAAATTAAGGACCAAAACTGCACACAATACTCCAGGTGCGGTTCATTAGGGCCCTATACAACTGCAGAAGGACTCTTTGCTCCTATACCCCAACTCCTCTTGTTATAAAGGCCGAACATACCATTTGCTTGCTTTCACTGCCTGCCTGTACCTGCATGCTTACTTTCATAGACTGATGTACAAGGAACCCCAGATCCCGTTGTACTTCCCTTTTCAAACTTGACGCCATTTAGATAGTAATCTGCCTTCCTGTTTTGCTACCAAAGTGGATAACCTCACATTTCTCCACATTAAACTGCATCTGCCATGCATCTGCCCACTCACCCAACCTGTCCAAGTCACCCTGCATCCTCAAAGCATCCTTCTAACAGTTCACACTGCCACCCAGCTTTGTGTCATCTGCAAATTTGCTAATGTTACTTTGAATCCCTTCATCTAAATCATTGATGTATATTGTAAATAGCTGCGGTCCCACACTTGCGGTACCCCACTAGTCACTGCCTGCCATTCTGAAAGGGACCCGTTAATCCCTACTCTTTGTTTCCTGTCTGCCAACTACTTCTCTATCCATGTCAGCACTCTACCCCCAATACCATGTGCCCTAATTTTTCCCAATAATCTCCTATGTGGGACCTTATCAAATTCTTTCTGAAAGTCTAGATACACTACATCCACTGGCTCTCCCTTGTCCATTTTCCTAGTTACATCTTCAAAAAATTCCAGAAGATTAATCAAGCATGATTTCCCCTTTGTAAATCCATGCTGGCTCAGACCGATCCCGTTACTGCTATCCAAATGTGCGGCTATCTCATCTTTTATAATTGACTCCAGCATCTTCCCCACCACCGATGTCAGGCTAACTGGTCTATAATTCCCTATTTTTTCTCTCCCGCCTTTCTTAAAAAGTGGGATCACATTAGCTACCCTCCAATCCACAGGAACTGATCCTGAATCTATAGAACATTGGAAAATTATCACCAATGCATCCACGATTTCTGGAGCCACTTCCTTAAGTACCCTGGGATGCAGACCATCAGGCACTGGGGATTTATCAGCTTTCAGTCCCATCAGTCTATCCAACACCATTTCCTGCCTAATGTGGATTTCCTACAGTTCCTCCGTCACCCCAGATCCTCTGGCCACTAGTACATCAGGAAGATTGTTTGTGTCCTCCTTAGTGAAGACAGATCCAAAGTACCTGTTCAACGCGTAAATGGAGCCTAAGTGGGACAGGCCCTTAACACACTCCAGCACCGTGTCTATTTTAAGATGAAATGGGAGAACAGGTATTTTTCCGAGTTTGTAATAATCTGAAAATAAAAACAGTAGGAAGACGCAGCTTTATTATACGCAATTACTGGGAGTGTTATTTTCTTAATGAGACGTTAATTATAGAGGAAAAAAAGATTTTCTTGTACCATCGAGGAAGGATTATTGTGTCTTCAGGGCAGAAATAACTCACTAATGAGGTGGTTTTGTTTGTATTGCTAAGGTATCAGATTGCAGATTCACCGACCTTGTTAGTACTTGGATCATATGCATGAGGGGAGAGAGGCATGGGATAACAATCCCACTGAGTGGCTTGAATAATGTAAAAAGGAGTAAAGCTCCTTATCACTTAGGCAATGTTTTCGGTGACTATAGGCTGTCGCTACCTGGTTGCCGGAGTGATGCCTGTATGGTCGTGAGTAGTCTCCTCATGTCACCTATCTCCCCCTGAAGCCCAAAAACCAATCAAATCTGCTCAACCTTACCCGCTGCCTCGAGGATATAAATTGCTGGATGGCCCAGAACTTCCTCCAACTAAATGAGAGTAAGTCTGAGGTCATCCTTCTCGGCCCCTCGGACTCAATCAAAATGATAGCAGGCAGCCTTGGAAGCCTTACCCCACTACTCAAACCTCACGTCAAAAACCTTGGCGTGATATTTGACTCGGCACCGAAATTTGACAAACAAGTCAATGCCGTGGTAAAAGCTAGCTTCTTCCAGCTTCGGACGATAGCTAAAATAAAACCATTCCTCCAGTTTGATGACCTCGAAAAGATCATCCACACATTTATCTCCTCCCGCCTAGATTACTGCAACTCCCTTTACACTGGCATCAGCCAATCTTCCCTGTCCCGCCTGCAACTGGTCCAAAACGCCGCAGCGAGACTCCTGACGGGCACCCGAAAAAGGGACCTCATCACCCCGATCCTGGCCTCTCTCCACTGGCTCCCTGTGCAGTTCCGTATACATTTCAAGATCCCTCCTTTATGTCTACAAAGCCCTCAATGGGCTTGCCCCCACCTACATCAAAAGTCTGCTCACCCACCACTCCACCTCCAGGTCCCTCAGATCGGCCGACATGGGTTTGCTGAACATCCCGCGGTCTAGGCAGGGGTGACCGTGCCTTTGCGGTTGCAGCTCCTAGACTGTGGAACAGCATCCCTCTTCCCATCAGAACTGCCCCCTCCATCAACTCCTTTAAGTCAAGACTAAAAACGTATCTATACTCCCAAGCCTTTCCTGACGTCCACTGAGCGAGGGCTATATGTATATATGTATGTAGTTTGTATGTTTATACTATTCTTATAACAAATGTAAAGCACTTTGGCCAACGAGAGTTGTTTTTTAAATGTGCTATATAAATAAATGTAACTTGACTTGACCTAAAGAGTCGTAATGTTTTTTCTGGTCGCCGCTGGATTTTGAAATGTTCAAAACCTTTCAGCAACTGTGGGCTTGACGTAGCTTGTCTTCTCCTGTCGTAGGTGCTGTCGTAGGTTGTCGCCAGTGCTGACTTTGGTGAATTCCATTGGCGACTACCTATGTCAATCTACGTCAACCGGCGACAGGTACCGGCGACTGAATTGTCTTCAGTTGTCGCCGACAGGGTCGTTGCTTGTCGTAGCTTGTGGACGTAGGTTGACTTTGGTTGTCTTAGGTTGTCACCTGTGTGGTCGTAGGTTGTCGTAAGTGTGGTCGTAGGTGGACGTCCTATTGGGTCGCCGGTTGTCGGTAGCTTGCCGTAGCTTGACTTCGACTAGGTGGTAGGTTGTTGTAGCTTGACGTACACAATGTCGTAGCGGGGGTCCAGTCGCCGCATTTTCGGCAACCTGCTACGATTGTGACAGTCGCCGAAAAAAATCACCTGTGGGACAGGCCCTTAAGAGTGAAGCTGGCGTATATTCTAAATGTGTAGGAAAGAATTGCGGATGCTGGTTTACACCGAAGATAAGACACAAAATGCTGGAGTAACTCAGAGAGACAGGCAGCATCTCTGGAGAGAAGGAATGGGTGACGTTCCGGGTCAATACCCTTCTTCAGTCTTCCAGCATTTTGTCTCTACTTTAGGTGCTGTATGATTCACTGGCTGCCGGCTGGTGTTGGGACATAGTGGAGTGGAGCACTTTAAAATTGAGTCACAGTGAGATTCTCTGCCTGCGTGCCCAAGGTATGCTAATAGTCACCACATAAAGGGCACTGACAAAGTTACAAAGTATCCCCACGCCGGGTCCTACATTGTTCACCACCACCCCCCCCCCCCCCCCCCCCCCCCCTTGGTTTCTTGGCTTCCTGGTCCTCCAAAATATTCCAAATGGAATTTACGCTGGAGGTGGATCCTCCATTGTTCTTCCCCCTCTGCCCCTCATGGTGGATCTTCCGTGCCCTCATCAACAGTGGAGGCTTCCAAGCCTCTGCCGTGAGGCCATACTGCCGCCACCGAGACCCCACCGCCGCCGAGGCTCCTTCTCCAGCGAGGCTCCACCACCACCGAAGCTCCACCACCAGCGAGGCTCCACCACCACCGAGACCCCACCGCCACCGAACCTCTAACGCCACCGAGGCTCCACCGCCGCCACCGAGGCTCCACCGCCACCGAGGCTCCACCGCCGCCGAGCGGGCACGGCACAGTGGGGGCCGGCACGGTGACGCAGCAGTAGAGTTGCTCCATCTTAGCGCCAGAGCCAGGGTTCGATCCTGACTACGGGTGCTGTCTGTACGGAGATTCTACATTCTCCCCGTGAACGCCTGGGTTTTCTCCAGGATTTCCAGTTTAATCCCACACTCCAAAGACATACGGGTTTGTAGGTTGCTTGGCTCGGGCAAAATTGTAAACTGTCCCTAGTGTGCGTCGGGTAGTGTTACTGTACGGGGTGATCGCTGGTCGGCACGGACTCGGTGGGCGATGGGGCTATTTCCCCGCTGTATCACCACGGTCTAAAGTCTAAACATAGAGCAGTACAGCATAAGAACAGGCCCTTCAGCCCACATTGCCCATGTTGAACATGATGACGTTAATCTAATCACCATGTCCCCCAGGTGTTCTAGAGCATTCAACATTCATACCGTTGGGTTGTAAACTACTCGAACAAAATATGAGGATTATTTATTTAGCGATTCCTGGCGTCAATCCTAAAATTAGGCAGATTCAATTATAGCATCAGGAATGAGCCTGGTTTTTGTAAAGATTGAAGAACATTCGGGATAAACCGTAGAAACAAGGAACTGCAGGTGCCAGTTCACAAAAAAAGTCACGCAGGCTGGAGTAACTCAGCGGGTCAGGCAGCATCTCTGGAGAGAACATGAATAGATGGAGTTTCGTGTTTCAATCCTCAAACTGAAACGGGGGTTATGGGGAGAAGGCAGGAGAATGGGGTTGAGACTTGAAAGATAGATCAGCCGTGATTGAATGGCGGAGATGGTGCGAATGGCCTAATTCTGCTCCTATAACTCATGACCTGCTTGTGGTGAGGGTAACAATTAAACACTCTTGATTCTGTCTTAACTCAACTTTATCTTGTAATTCTGAAGGGGGAGATTGATCCTTTTTATGTTAGGTTGAAGAGGTCTCCATCAATAAAAAACATTCCAAGGGAGGAACTGCCTTTGATTTTGTCTTATGCACTGAATACTTAACATAGTGGCATCATCACCTTGAGCTCCCATTTGAAAATTCTACGTTATTGAATTCAATAGAACTGGATCTCGGAAGGAGAGTTCAACGAGTTATTGTGTTGACACATATGTCAACAGCAGAAGATAGACTATTATTGTAACTCTAAATTGTGTTCGAAGGTCATTACTCAAAAGTGCTGTTGTTGGACCTTTCGCAGAGTGAAAGAAGCCCTTTAGATAAGCATCCAATTTTTAAGAACGTGAAAAGGTGTAAGGTGAGAGGGGGAAAGGTTTAATAGGAACCTGAGGGGCAACTTTTTTACACAGAGGGAGGTGGGTATATGGAACGAGCTGGCAGAGGAGGTAGTTAATAAAGAAACTAAACTAAAACTACACTAAACAGCGTTTAAAAGATACTTGGACAATAGACTATAGACAATACGTGCCATTCGGATCCGATCCAGCACTGCCATTCAATGTGATCATGGTTGATCATCCACAATCAGTACCCCGTTCCTGCCTTCTCCCCATATTTTTAAGAGCCCTATCTAGCTCTCTCTAGAAAGCATCCAGAGAACCTGTCTCCACCGCCCTCTGAGGCAGAGAATTCCACAGACTCACCGCTCACTGTGAGAAAAAGTGTTTTCTCGTCTCCGTTCTAAATGACTTACCCCTTATTCTTAAACTGTGGCCCCTGGTTCTGGACTCTCCCAACATTGGGAACATGTTTCCTGCCTCTAGTGTGTCCAAGCCCTTAACAATCTTATATGTTTCAATGAGATCCCGTCTCATCCTTCTAAACTCCAGAGTGTACAAGCTCAGCTGCTCCATTCTCTCAGCATATGACAGTCCCCCCATCCCGGGAATTAAACTTGTACTTGGACAGGTACTGTACATGGATGTAAAAGGCTTAGAGGGATATGGGTCAAATGCAGGCAGGTGGGACTGGCAGTGATGGGGCATCTTGGTCAGCAGGGATAAGTTGGGCCGAAGGGTCTGTTTCTATGCTTTCTGACAATAATTTCGATTTGGTTTGTATTTGAAGGAGGCCATTTGGCCCAATGAGAAAGTGCGAGCTTTCTCAAATGCAATACTTTAGTTTAGTTCAAAGATACATAGAAACAGGCCCTTCAGCCCATTGATAAACCGTTCGCACGAGTTCTATGTTATCCCACTTTCTTACCCACCCCCACCAATTTACAGAGGCCAATCACAGTTCTATTGGGGGAAATATATGGCGGCATGGCTGACAGAGACCCGGGTTCGATCCTGACCTCGGGTGCTGTCTGTGTGGAGTTTGCATGTTCTCCCTGTGACCGCATGGGTTTCTTCCGGGTGCTCCGGCTTCCCCCACATCCCAAAGACGCGCGGGTTTGCAGGTTATTTGGCTCCCAGTGTGTAGGGAGAGGATGAGAAAGTTGGATAACACAGACCTAGTGTGCAGGAAGGAACGGCAGATGCTGCTTTAAACCAAAAATAGACACAAAAAGCTGGAGTAACTCAGTGGGACAGGCAGCATCTCTGGAGAGAAGGAATGGGTGGCGTTTGGGGTCGAGACCCTTCTTCAGACTGGTCAGGGGTAAGGGAAACAAGAGATATAGACGGTGATGCAGAGATATAAAGAACAAAAGATAAAAGATATGAATAAAAGATATGCAAAGAAGTAACGATGATAAAGGGAACAGGCCATTGTTAGCTGTTTATTGGGTGAAAACGAAAAGCTGGTGCAACTTGGGTGGGGGAGGGATAGAGAGAGAGGGAATGCCCCTTGTTGGCTGCTTTCCCAAGGACGTGTGAAGTGGAGATGGAATCGATGGTGGGGAGGTCTGGACTCTTAGGTGGACTGGGTGACATCCACGACTTTTTTAACATTTTGTAGATCGATATGCTCTTGATTTGTATGGGCGTCGTGGGTTATGGGGAGAAGGCAGGAGAATGGGGTTGAGAGGGAGAGATAGATCAGCCATGATTCAATGGCGGAGTAGACCTGTTGGAGGCTTCTTGGTTTTCTTGGTTCTTGGTTTCTTGGTCCTCCAAAATATTCCAACTGGAATTTAAATTGGAGGTGGTGAAGGGAGGGCTTAAGCCAGAAAGGGTTATTGGGAAGAAAGAGCTACTTTAAATGTAGTTGCATCTGGTTGGGTAACTATAGTTGGGTGGAGATTATTCCATGCTTTAATTGTGCGGGGGAAGAACGAATTGCTGTACACATCTGTCTTTGTAGCTGGGATCACAAATTGGATCGAATGCTTAATTCTACTCCTATGACTGGTTTTGATCCATGTCTGGTTTTGCTGCTGACCTGATCCAGTCTGAAGAAGGGTTTTGGCCCGAAACGTCACCTATTTCCTTCGCTCCATAGATGCTGCTGCACCCGCTGAGTTTCTCCAGCATTTTTGTCTACCTTCCATAATCCATGTCAGGTTTCCACACTATCACCTGGTGGAATGTGGGCAGCCATGTTAGTTAGTTGAACTTACAAACCGGAGCCTACAGTACTCATTTCGATGGTCCCTGTATGTATTCTAATTAAAGTACTTCTTATGATATGTAATGACTCTGTATTAATAGTAAGTAGACAAAAATGCTGGAGAAACTCAGCGGGTGAGGCAGCATCTATGGAGCGAAGGAATAGGTGCCGTTTCGGGTCAAGACCCTTCTGCAATATCAATATTCAAAATCTATCAATAGTACTTTGCACAGACTAATCTTGTTGCAGTCTTCAGGAGGCTGAAGACTGCAACAACTAGGTTCAGGAATAGCTAATTCCCCACAGCCATTAGGCTATTAAACCTGGCTCAGTCAAAACTCTGATTATTAATAACCAATTATCTGTTATTTGCACTTTATCATTTTATCTATTCATGTGTGTATATATTTATATTATAGTATATGGACACACTGATCTGTTTTGTAGTCAATGCCTACTATGTTCTGTTGTGCTGAAGCAAAGCAAGAATTTCATTGTCCTATCAGGGACACATGACAATAAACTCTCTTGAACTTGAACTTCAGGAATTTTTTGAGAATGTAACTGAGAAAATGGACGAGGAATGGCCAGTGGATGTAGTGCACCTGGACTTTCAAAAAGTATTTGATAAGGTCCCACATAGGAGATTAGTGGGCAAAATTAGAGCATATGGTATTGGGGGTAGAGTGCTGACATGGATAGAAAATTGGTTGGCAGACAGGAAACAAAGAGTAGGGATTAGCATAAAGGCTTAATTCTACTCCTATAACTTCTGAACTCATGAATTTATAATTGCGCAGGTTGTCTAGGAAACTTTGAAAGGAGGTGGATTACTGACTTGTAGAAGGCCTACACTTTGTCATTTTATGTTGCTAAAACTGCTCTTTTATGCAACCATTGGTAATGCAAAGAGCGTGGAGTGACATTTGGGAGAACAGCTTGCATCAGATCGTGAAGTGATGTGAGAGTTCGCCGATGTTGTTCGTCAAAATCATTCCAGCAGAGTGTTCACATTTAATTTCCTAATTTGAGTAAATCCAAAGCAAGCTCTCTGTCACAGATGGATCATCTGTCATATTGGCTCGCGTGTTGGTTTTCAAGTGTAAATGTTTAACATTTTCCCGAAGACATGCTGCTCTAATACCGCCATTCAATTCAATCTGCTTTAGTAACTCGTGCAATTACTGGTGGCAGCTGATGAAAGTCTCAACCAGCACTAATATATTCCACTACATGGAACGAGACGTAGAACAGGAAAAGGCCCTTCGGCCCACATTCACCGTGCTGAACATAATGCCAAGATGAATGACTCTTATCTGATTGCATGTGATCCATATCCCTCAATTTTCTGCATTCCTATCTTAAAAACTCTTAAATGCCACTATTAGACAATAGACAATAGGTGCAGGAGTAGGCCATTTGGCCCTGCGAGCCAGCACCGCCATTCAATGTGATCATGGCTGATCATCCCCAATCAGTACCAATTTAGTCAACAAAATAGAGAGAGTACAGAGGAGATTTACTAGAATGTTGCCTGGGTTTCAGCAACTAAGTTACAGAGAAAGGTTGAACAAGTTAGGGCTTTATTCTTTGGAGCGCAGAAGGTTAAGGGGGGACTTGATAGAGGTCTTTAAAATGATGAGAGGGATAGACAGAGTTGACGTGGAAAAGCTTTTCCCACTGAGAGTAGGGAAGATTCAAACAAGGGGACATGACTTGAGAATTAAGAGACTGAAGTTTAGGGGTAACATGAGGGGGAACTTCTTTACTCAGAGAGTGGTAGCTGTGTGGAATGAGCTTCCAGTGAAGGTGGTGGAGGCAGGTTCGTTTTTATCATTTAAAAATAAATTGGATAGTTATATGGATGGGAAAGGAATGGAGGGTTATGGTCTGAGTGCAGGTATATGGGACCAGGGGAGAATACGTGTTCGGCACGGACTAGAAGGGTCGAGATGGCCTGTTTCCGTGCTGTAATTGTTATATGGTTATATGGTTATTATAGTACCCCGTTCCTGCCTTCCCCCTATATCCCCTGACTTTGCTATTTTCAAGAGCCCTATCTAGCTCTCTCTTGAAAGCATCCAGAGAACCGGCCTCCACCGCCCTATTGAATCTCCCTCCGCCACCACCCCAGCACGTACCAGACAAGTTAATACGTGATAGGAGTAGAATTAGGCCATTCGGCCATCGAGTCTACGCTGACGTTCAATCATGGCCTATCTGTCTCTATCTCACAACCCCATTCTCCTGCCTTCTCCCCTTGACACCCGTACTAATCAAGAACCTGTCAATCTCTGCTTTAAAAAATATCAGATGACTTGGCCTCCACAGTGACTGTGACAATGAATTCCACAGACTCATCACCCTCGAGCTAAAGGAATTCCACCTCATCGCCCTTCTAAAGGAATGTCCTTTTGTTCTGAGGCTCTGGCCTCTGGTCCTAGACGTCCTGGCTAAATCCTGGTAAATCTTCTCTGCACCATATCCATCTTGACAGCATCTTTCCTATAACTCGGTGCCTGGTACTGAACACAATACTCTAAATGCGGTCTCCCCCAATTTGAGGAAGGACTTTATTGCTATTGAGGGAGTGCAGCGTAGGTTTACAAGGTTAACTCCCGGGATGGCGGGACTGTCATATGCTGAGAGAATGGAGCAGCTGGGCTTGTACACTCTGGAGTTTAGAAGGATGATAGGGTATCTCATTGAAACATATAGGATTGTTAATGGCTTGGACACACTAGAGGCAGGAAACATGTTCCCGATGTTGGGGGAGTCCAGAACCAGGGGCCACAGTTTAAGAATAAGAAGTAAGCCATTTAGAACGGAGACGAGGAAACACTTTTTTCTCACAGAGAGTGGTGAGTCTGTGGAATTCTCTGCATCAGAGAATTCAGTTCTTTGGATGCTTTCAAGAGAGAGCTAGATAGAGATCTTAAATATAATGGAGTCAGGGGATATGGGGAGAAGGCAGGAACGGGGTACTGATTGTGGATGATCAGCCATGATCACATTGAATGGTGCTGGCTCGAAGGGCCGAATGGCCTACTCCTGCATCTATTGTCTATTGTCAGACAGCACCCGTAGTCGGGATCGAACCTGGGTCTCCGGCGCTGCATTCGCTGTAAGGCAGCAACTCTACCGCTGCGCCACAGTGACCTCCCACCAATATGCGCTCACATATGAATTCTGGCTCAGTTGAATGAGCCCAGTAAATTTGGGATGTACAAATGGAACATGAACCATCAATGCATTTTATATTTCTCAGTGGCCAGTTTAAAGAAGATTATCCTAGGCAGTGAAATGGCCCAGAATCCTTTATCACATAGGCTGCAATTTCAGAAATGTAATCTGCAAAGTATTTGATGGCTAAGCTGATTTGTGTTGTCAGCTCAATAAACTAAACACAGGAAAAATGCATTTAAAAGCTGTAATCCACAGTCTGTAATGGGGTCATAGTGATTGAGGAAGTCTTCAACATTGTATCTGAGATAGAGGTCAGTTCATTCAAACAGAGTCACAGCCATGCAGCACGGAAACAGGCCCTTCGGCCCAACTTGCCCATGCCAACCAAGACGCTCCAGATACGCTAGTCCATCCTGCCCGCGTTTGGCCCGTATCCCTCTAAACCTTGTGTGGGAAGGAATTGGTTTAAACCGAAGACAGACACAAAAATCTGGAGTAACTCAGCAGGTCAGGGTAGCATGACTGGAGAAAAGGAATAGGTGACGTTTCAGGTCGAGACCCTTCTTCGACACCTGATATAGGCATTGACAGAGTGGATGCTGGAGAGGATGTTCCCACTGGTGGGAGAGTCTAGGACTTGAGGGCACAGCCTCAGAATTAAAGGGCGCTCTTTTAGAAAGGAGGTGAGGAGGAACTTCTTTAGTCAGAGGGTGGTGAATCTGTGGAACTCATTGCCACACAGGGCTGTGGAGGCCAAGTCAGTGGATATTTTTAAGGCAGGGATAGACAAGTTCTTGATTAGAGCGGGTGTCAAGGGTTAAGGGGAGAAGGCAGGAAAATGGGATTAGGAGGCAGAGATCAGCCATGATTGAATGGCGGAGTGGGCTTGATGGGCCGAATGGCCTAATTCTACTCCTACAACTTGTGAACTTGTGAACTGACCCAGGGAGGGAGTCGGGGGAAACTTTTTTTTCCAATCTCTTTCCCTGCCGGAGATGCGATTGTTTTCCGGATCGTATCTCCGGTCGCTCTGCGGCCTAACGTCGTGGTGCTGGCGGCCTCGCTCAGGACTGGCTTTGAGCCCCACCGCGGGGACCAAAAACTTTTACCATCGGGGCCAATACCTTGCCTGGGATCGCTTGAACAATCCTGCAGATTTTACCATCGAGAGCTCGCAGTCTCGGGTAGAAACCGTAGATGCCGGGAGCTCCAACGACGCAGAAGGTTCCGACCAGCCCTGACCCGGGGTCCGATCGCCGGCGAAGGGGGTGCTGAGATTCCCCCCCCCCGATGCAGGAGCTCGTTCGCCCCGACGACGAGGGCTCGACCACTGGCTACGGGAGCCAAGATCACCCGTCAATGGACGGCTCAAGGCCCCCGACCGTGGGAGAACAAAGACGGGAAGAGATTGAACCTTTTTTTTCCGCCTTCCATTACAGTGAGGAATGTGGAGGAGTCACTGTGGTGGATGTTTGTGTTAAAATGTATTTTGTGTGTCTTGTTGCTTTTTTATTTGTATGACTGACTTGGCAAATGAAATTCCTCGTATGTTGCAAAACATACTTGATTAATAAAGTGTTATAGTATTGTATTGTAAACTGGAACAACATGCAGAACACTTGCAGTGACCAGGAGCAGGTCAGGAACGAACCAGTCCGCTGTCAGACAGCAGCTTTACCTGCTGCGCCACAGTGCCGCCCTGACTAATCTCCAGACTATTAATATGGAGATACATTCAAATACCATCACAACATCTGTCAATTTTACTTCCAAAAAATCTGCCGTAGGAAGCTTACACAAGTAAAGCCAGCTACAAAATAACTACACTGTCGCTTAAAACCATAATGTCATTCAGTGAAGAAAATATTCCTATGTGTTTGAGGTTGAGCCTAATTTGAGGAAGGACATTCTTGCTATTGAGGGAGTGCAGCGTAGGTTTACAAGGTTAATTCCCGGGATGGCGGGATAGTCATATGCTGAGAGAATGGAGCAGCTGGGCTTGTACACTCTGGAGTTTAGAAGGATGAGAGGGTTTCTCATTGAAACATATAAGATTGTCAATGGCTTGGACACGCTAGAGGCAGGAAACATGTTCCCGATGTTGGGGGAGTCCAGAACCAGGGGCCACAGTTTAAGAATAAGGAGTAAGCCATTTAGAACGGAGACGAGGAAACACTTTTTCTCACAGAGAGTGGTGAGTCTGTGGAATTCTCTGCTTCAGAGGGCGGTGGAGGCAGGTTCTCTGGATGCTTTCAAGAGAGAGCTAGATAGGGCTCTTAAAAATAGCGGAGTCAGGGGATAAGGCAGGAACGGGTACTGATTGGGGATGATCAGCCATGATCACATTGAATGGCAGTGCTGGCTCGAAGGGCCGAATGGCCTACTCCTGCTCCTATTGTATATTGTCTATGGTCTATTGTTCCTACAAGAAAATATGGTGATAACCAGAAGATCCAGAGAATTGTTCTGAAATATATTAGCAAACCATTCAGTTCAGGGAACACCTAGAGATGATCAATAATAGATTGCATGGTTGGATATTTTTTCACACTAAAGGTGGTGGGTGTATGGAACGAGCTGCCAGAGAAGGTAGTTGAGGCCGGGACTATCCCAACGTTTAAGAAACAGTTAGACAGGTACATGAATGTTGCTGCCTCACAGCGCCAGAGACCCTGGTTCGATCCTGACTACGGGTGCTGTCTGTACGGAGTTTGTATGTTCTCCCTGGGTTTTCTCCGAGTGTTCCTCCCACATAGGTTTAAAGTGAATGGAGATAGATTTTAAAAGGAATCTGAGGGGTAGCGTTTTCACACAAGGGGTGGTGGATGTATGTAATGAGCTGCCAGAGGAGATAATTGAGGCAGGGACTATCCCAATGTTTAAGAAACAGTTAGAAAGGTACATAGATAGGACAGGTTTGGATAGATATGGACCAAGCGCAGGCAGGTGGGACTAGTGTAGCTGGATCATGTTGACTAGTGTGGGCAAGTTGGGCCGAAGGGCCTGTTTCCATACTGTATCACTCTATGACTCTATGATTCAATTTACTAGAACTGCTCATTATTTTTCAGTGCAAAATTCTCAACTATATTCCTTTTGAAAACTTGACATTGTCTGCGGAGAAATCCCCACTAATCTTGTTTATTATAATATTTACAGTGTACTATGCTTACATATTCTGTTGAGCTGCTGCAAGTAAGAATTCCATTGTTCTATCTAGGACACATGACAATAAAACACTCTCGATTCTGAAAGATCTGTAGCTGGTTCTCTCAAACAGAAGAGGTTCAGACATAAGGTTGCCAACTGTCTCGTATTAGCAGGGATATCCCGTATATTGGGAGCACCTCAAGGCTGCATGCTCAGCCCCCCTGCTGTACTCACTCTATACTCATGACAGCATAGCCAGACATAGTGCGAACTCCATCATCAAGTTCGCTGATGACACAACTGTTGTGGGACGTATCACTGATGGGGACGAGTCAGAGTATAGAAGTGAGATCGACCGACTGACCAAATGGTGCCAGCACAATAACCTGGCCCTCAACACCAGCAAAACCAAGGAACTGATTGTGGACTTTGAAAGGGGTAGGATGAGGACCCACAATCCCGTTTACATCAACGGGACAGTGGTTGAAAGGGTCAAGAACTTCAAATTCCTGGGCGTGCATATTTCCGAAGATCTTTCCTGGTCCCAGCACACTGATGCAATTATAAAGAAAGCTCATCAGCGCCTCTACTTCCTGAGAAGATTACGGAGATTCGGTATGTCAAGGAGGACTCTCTCGAACTTCTACAGGTGCACAGTAGAGAGCATGCTGACTGGTTGCATCGTGGCTTGGTTCGGCAACTTGAACGTCCAGGAGAGGAAAAGACTGCAGAAAGTTGTGACCACTGCCCAGTCCATCATCGGCTCTGACCTCCCCACCGTCGAAGGGATCTATCGTAGACGCTGCCTCAAAAATGCTGCCATCAAGGACCCACACCATCCTGGCCACACACTCATCTCTCTGCTGCCATCAAGTAGAAGGTACAGGAGCCTGAAATCTGTTACATCCAGGTTCAGGAACATAGAAACATAGAAACATAGACAATTGGTGCAGGTGTAGGCCATTCGGCCCTTCGAGCCTGCACCGCCATTCAATATGATCATGGCTGATCATCCAACTCAGTATCCCGTACCTGCCTTCTCTCCATACCCTCTGATCCCCTTAGCCACAAGGGCCACATCTAACTTCCTCTTGAATATAGCCAATGAACTGGCCTCAACTACCCTCTGTGGCAGAGAGTTCCAGAGATTCACCACTCTCTGTGTGAAAAAAGTTTTTCTCATCTCGGTTTTAAAGGATTTCCCCCTTATCCTTAAGCTGTGACCCCTTGTCCTGGACTTCCCCAACATCGGGAACAATCTTCCTGCATCTAGCCTGGCCAACCCCTTAAGAATTTTGTAAGTTCCTATAAGATCCCCTCTACAGCTCCTAAATTCTAGAGAGTATAAACCAAGTCTATCCAGTCTTTCTTCATAAGGCAGTCCTGACATACCAGGAATCAGTCTGGTGAACCTTCTCTGCACTCCCGCTATGGCAATAATGTCCTTCCTCAGATTTGGAGACTAAAACTGTACGCAATACTCCAGGTGTGGTCTCATCAAAACCCTGTACAACTGCAGTAGAACCTCCCTGCTCCTATACTCAAATCCTTTTGCTATGAAATAACAGCTACTTCCCCACAGCCATCAGGCTATTAAACTCACCAACAAACAGACTCTGAACTGTAACAACATATTGCACTTTATCCATTTATTTATTGTGTATATACATGGTCTATGCTATATAGACACACTGAACCTTTCTCTCCTGTTCTGTATTATGTTTACATATTCTGTTGTGCTGCAGCAAGCAAGAATATCATTGTCCTATCTGGGACACATGACAATAAACTCTCTTCACTCTTGACTTAAATTGGTTTGTCCCGTACGGGAACGCCCTTGTCCCGTATTTGACCGCTACTACTCGGGTCGAGGGGACTGTCGGGTTGGAGCGCCACGCCTGACCCCCTGCCTCACCCGTCCCGACGTAGTGCAGCCCATGGAGTACAGCAGCAGCAGCAGCAGCAGCAGCAGCAGCGCATCGCCCGTGGCCCCATCGGTCAGCAGCCCGGCCAGCTGTCCGACCTTCGGACCTTCGCTTACCGACACCACCACCTTCTCATGGGCCGATCATCGGTTCGTGAGTTGGATGGGGTGTCGGGCCAAAACTCCTCAGCTGCCTCACCGGCTGGGCTTTGTGTACAGTCCAGCACCCGGGGCCAACTCATCATTCACCCAGCCACGGCCGAGTCAGTCGATGAATTGCCGTGGGGAATTTGTTCCGTATTTTGACCTATCGTCCCTTATTTGTGAGTGAGAAAGTTGGCAACCCTATATCAAACAGCAGGTGAATCCTGCTCATGCCATTTTGCAATGGATTGACATGGGTCGTAGATAGAGTAAAATCACATCCAGATGTAAATAATAGAAGCAAATCAGTCGGCGTCACTTACCATGAGGTCCCGCCGCGTCTGGAAGGTGTTGATGTAGTTGACGTAATGCGAGACTTCCATCTGACTGAGAATGGCTGTCATGCAGGCCACATAATTGCTCTGGAGAGAAAAGAGAACATATTCACATTGAGAGCTCACCATCATCACAATGAAAGAACAACTGGATAACCCGGGGGCCCACGCCCCGTTGCAGGACCACCCTCCACCATGGCCACCCTCGACCATGCTTGCGCGCCTTCCGGTAGAAGGTGAACGCGCCCTATCCCTTCTCGCCTGTGGGTTTACGTGTTTTGGCTGCCACGTTTCGTCGGCCTGTTCGTTTTCCTTCCTCCGGTTCTGGGGGGGGGGGGAGGGGGAGGGGGAGGCGGGGTTCCTGTGGCATCACCCGGTGGTCAGACCACTCACTGTCGAACCCTCGTCAGTAGTTACAAGGACTGTCACGTGACGTCATGGGTTAAGGGGAGTGTCCTGCCACATCAGCAGGTCTTACCGAGAGATCGTTAGTCAACAAGTAGCTGAGCTTAAATCAACTCCCTCGCTCAGCAATAGCAGCAGCAATGACTCCGATGTTAGAGAGTCCCAAACGCACATGTTTGTTAAACTTATCTTGCTAATAAAGTAACCGTTTGATCATGAAGTTTGGACTCGCTACAATGACATTTGGGAAACAGTACATGCACAAGAAATTTTAAGTCATCGAGCCGCACCATGGAAACAGGTCCTTCTGCCCAACTCATCCATTCCCACCAACGTGCCCCCCCCCCCCCCCCCCCCCCACACCCGATCTAAGCTTGTCTCACCTGCCTGCAATTGACCCATATCCCTCCAAACCTTTCATATCCATGCACCTGTCCAAGGACGGAGCGTTTGTGGTCGGTGTTGGGTCTGGATGGAGGTGTTGATGGAGTAGGCCGCTGGGGCAGCCTGGGGCTCCATTAGACCCAAAGGCCGAGCACGTGGGTCGGACGCGGCCTGCTGTGGCACAGAGAGGTGGAACAGCGGCGAAAGACAGCAACATCATCGCCAGGCCAGGCCGATAACAAATGTTGTTATTGTACCGGCTTCAACCACCTCCTCCGGCAAGCTGTTCCATATACTCTCCACCATCTGAGTGAAAAGATGCCTCTCAGGTTCCTACTAGATCTTGCCTCTCCCAATACATCAGAAGGTGCAACTCCAGAGCCAATAAGATCATGGGAGACCCCTTCCATCCCTGCAACATACTGTTCCAGCTGCTACGGTCAGGCAAACGCCTCCGTTGCCATGCGGTGAGAACGGAGAGGATGAGAAGGAGTTTGTTCCCAGAGGCCATTCGGACTGTAAACTCCTATCTCACCAGGGACTAACTTTACTGAACCACTCTACTGCTTTTTTTAAAATTGCTGGGGGGTTTTTTCCCTTTTCTTTTTCCTTTTTCCTTCCTCCCACAATATGTAATATGTAAATGAATATGTGATTCTGTTCCATTCTGTTTGTAGTTTGTTTGTTTGGTTGTTTGTTTGTTTGTTTTTTGCACAAAGTCCGCGAGCATTGCCACTTTTCATTTCACTGCACATCTCGTATGTGTATGTGACGAATAAACTTGACTTGACTTCTTTCCCAAAGGCCCTTCGGCCCCCCCAAGTTCGAGCCAACCAGCGATCCCCGCACACGAGCACTATCATACACACTAGGAACAATTTACAATCATATGAAGCCAATTGACCTTCCAACCTGCACATCTTTGGAGTGTGGGAGGAAACCGGAGCTTCCCGGGAAAAACCCAGGCAGGTCAGGGGAGAGCGTAAAAACTCCGTACAGAGAACACCCGTAGTCAGGGTCAAACCTGGTTTTCTGGCGCTGCGAGGCAGCAACTCTACCGCTGCGCCACTGTGCAACTTGTTCCCGATGTTGGGGGAGTCCAGAACCAGGGGCCACCGTTTAAGAATAAGGGGTAAGCCATTTGGAACGGAGATGAGGAAACACTTTTTCTCACAGAGAGTGGTGAGTCTGTGGAATTCTCTGCCTCAGAGGGTGGTGGCGGCCGGTTCTCTGGATACTTTCAAGCGAGAGCTAGATAGGGCTCTTAAAAATAGCAGAGTCAGGGACTATGGGGAGAAGGCAGGAATGGGGTACTGATTGGGGATGATCAGCCATGATCACAGTGAATGGCGGTGCTGGCTCGAAGGGCCAAATGGCCTACTCCTGCACCTATTGTCTATTGACTATTGTTCTGCCCTATTTGTGAGTGAGTTTGCTCTGTTACTGCACACAAATCCCAGACATCTCCATCCCGACTCAGGGGCCACAGTCTTAGAATAAAGGGGAGGTCATTTAAGACTGAGGTGAGAAAAAACTTTTTACCCAGAGAGTTCCACATACGTACCACCCTCTCTTGTGAAAAAGTTGCCCCTCATATTCAGAGTAAAACTTTCCCCTCTGAACTTAAGTCAATGAAATCAGTTCTTAAGAAAAGAGTGCCATGCACATGTGTGCTTCTGTTGCACTACAACACGTGTGCAACAGTGGATTCATGTCTATCCCAATCAGTTGCTGAAGCTCTCGTTGTATTGGTAGAGGTTTATTATTGTTGAGATGCAGTTAAAAGCTTTCATTTCTGTGCTATCCCATTACATCAGATAATATTATACATGAATGCAATCGAGCCAAACGCAAGTACAAGAGCCAAAGCAAAAATATATATATATATCAGAGCGCTGAATATAGATGTTAGACTTTAGAGATACAACATGGAAACAGGCCTTTCAGCCCATCGAGTCTGTGCCCACCGCCGATCACCCCATACACTAACCGACACACACCAGGTGGAATTTTACAACTTACCAAAGCCAATTAACCTACAAACCTGTACGTCTTTGGAGTGTGTGGGAGGAAACCGGAGATCCCGGGAGAAAACCCACGCAGTTCACGGGGAGAATGTACAAACTCCGTACGGCCAGCACTCGTGGTCAGGATCGAACCTGGGTCTCAGGCGCTGTGAGGCAGCAATTCTACCGCTGCGCCACCGCAGATATGGTTTATGCACGTTGCTGCTCTAGTCTTTGACGTTTCCACCCTGGGAAAAAGGCTCTGACTCTCTACCCTATCTGTGCCTCCCATAATTCTACACACTTCTGGGTGTATGTAAACTTCAGGTGTGTGGGAAAGAACTGCAGATGCTGGTTTAAATCGGCAGTGGACACAAAATGCAGGAGTAACTCAGCGAGACAGGCAGCATCTCTGGAGAGAAGGAATGGGCGACGTTTCGGGTCGAGACCCCTCTTCAGACTTAAACTTCAGGTGTACTCTTAAATGAAAAGGGTTTTGGGGGGGGACTTAAAGGAAATCTGTGCAAATAGATTTCTTCTTCAGATCTTGAACAATTTTATTGTGCCCTCATTCCGTGAGTCAAAGGAAAAGTAAATGCTGATTGATTCCTCTGACTTCATCCATCATTATGGGTAATGATCCTTCAGTCTGTCAATTGATAAAAAGACATTTGTCAGGAAATGCATTCAGAATGATCATGAGTGGGACAAGACCTTCATCCACAGAGACCCACTATTGTATAAGACCATTCCATTATTTTCACACCGGACAGTACTTTCAAAGTAACAACCTGCAGGAGCATCTCTGGAGAAGACGGATGGGTGACCTTTCGGGTCGAGACCCTTCTTCCCGACCCGACACACCAACTATCCATGTTGAATCAGGCTGAAGAAAGGTCCCAAACTGAAACATCACCTATCCATAGAGACATAGATACATAGAAAATAGTTGCAGCAGGAGGCCATTTGGCCCTTTGAGCCAGCACCGCCATTCATTGTGATCATGGCTGATCATCCTAAATCAATAACCCGTGTCTGCCTTCTCCCCATATCCCTTGATTCCACTAGCCCCTAGAGCTCTATCTAATGCCCCTGTCCCACTTAGGAAACCTGAACGGAAACCTCTGCGCCCCACCCAAGGTTCCCGGAGGTTTTTGTCAGTCTCCCTGCCTGCTTCCACTACCTGCAACCTCCGGCAACCACCTGCAACCTCCGGGAACCGCACGGAAACCTTGGGTGGGGCGCAAAGTCTCCAGAGGTTTCCGTTCAGGTTTCCTAAGTGGGACAGGGGCATTACTCTCATCCATGTTCCCCAGGGATGCTACCTGACCTGCTGAGTTACTGGCTTCTCCAATTTCAGGTAGTCCTTACTTGCTCCCTCCCTTCCCAGCTCCCCCACAGCCCACTGTCTCCGCCTCTTCCTTTCTTCTTCCCAAGCCCCCACATCAGTCTGAAGAAGGGTCTTGACTCGAAACGTCACCTATTCCTTCGCTCCATAGATGCTGCCTCACCCGCTGAGTTTCTCCAGCATTTTTGTCTACTGCTGAGTTACTCCAGCATTTTGTGGATTATTTTTTGTAAATCAGCATCCGCAGTTCCTCGTTTGTACGTGTTACAAATAACAGAGTCATGGAGCAATACAGGACAGAAACAGGCCCTCCAGCTCAACTTGTTCACGTGGACCAAGATGCCCCATCGAGTTCAGTTTTCTTTGTAAACCAGCATCTGCAGTTCCTCGCAAGCACAGTTCTTTCAAGTTAGTTTATTGTCTCATGTACCAAATTACAGTGAAATGCTTTTGTTCATAATCGAGCCATTCACAGTGTACAGATACAGGATACAATGAATAATGTTTAGTGCAAGATAAAGTGCAGTAAAATCTGATTAAAGATAGTCCGAGGGTCTCCAATGTGGTAGATAGTAGCTCAGGACCGATCTCTGGTTGACATTCAGTTGCCTGATAACAGCTGGGAAGAAACTGTCCCTGAATCTGGAGGTGTGCGTTTTCACACTTCAGTACCTCTTGCCTGATGGGAGAGGGGAGAGGAGGGAGTGGCCGGGATGCGACTGGTCCTTGATGATGCTGCTGGCCTTGCCGAGGCAGCGTGAGGTGTAGATGGAGTCAATGGAAGGGAGGTTGGTTTGTGTGATGGTCTGGGCTGCGTCCACAATTCACTGCGATTTCTTGTTGTCTTGGATGGACCGTGCCGTGATGTATCCCGATAAAATGCTTTCTATGATGCATCTGTAGAAGTTGGTGAGAGTTGTTGGGGACATGCTGAACTTACTAAGCCTACTTTCTAAACTTACTCCTAGGAACTTGAAGATTTCAACTGTGAGTAGAATATATAAATTATTAAGGGCTTGGAGGCAGGAGACATGTTCCCGATGTTGGGGGAGTCCAGAACCGGGGGCCACAGTTTAAGAATTACAGGTAAGCCATTTAGGATGGAGATGAGGAAAAACATTTTCACACAGAGAGTTGTGAATCTGTGGAATTCTCTGACTCAGAAAGCAGAGGAGGCCAATTCTCTGGATGCTTTCAAGAGAGAGTTCGATAGAGCTCTTAAAGATAGCGGAGTCAGGGGATATGGGGAGAAGGCAGGAACGGGGTACTGATTGTGGATGATCAGCCATGATCACATTGAATGGCGGTGCTGGCTCGAAGGGCCAAATGGCCTACTCCTGCACCTATTGTCTATTGTCTATCGTGATGGAATGAGTGGTTGTTTCTGTTGCCTGAGAGTCCTTTAATCAATAAATCCTTCATCGTGGTGACCATCTGCCTCCCACTGCAAATCTATCTGATTAAAACAATGCACATCCGTAATCCTTCTGTGTTGCAGAACCTGTTGTTGCCAATCCCTGATGAAAATGTCAATGCTTTGTGCTTGCATCCACACAGTTTAGTGGGAAGGTGGAAAATGTTGGAAAACATGTACCGCACAGAAATGGACCCTGAACTCAACAGCTGGAGAGGTGGTATGTTGCGTTGGGGGACCAGCCCTCCCGTGTGAAGCTGGGACCCAACGGGTCCCACTTAGTCTAGTACATAGATACAATCGCCACTTTTGGAAAATATAGATTTGGACCTCTTGACTTCCCTGCCCATCAACCCCCCCAAAGGCAGACCGACTTCAGCACTCCCAAAACACCGGACTGACTGAGCCGTTCTCCCTTGAAGAGCTCAATATCAGCATCAAAGCCCTCAAGACTGGCAAAGCCATCGGCCTGGACAATATTTTCACAGAGGAGATCAAGCAGTTTGGACCTCTGACACGGAAGTGGGTCCTTGAGCTGATGAACAACTGCATGCTGACAAGAAACATCCCAAAGATCTGGAGGAAAACCAAAATCATCGCTCTTCTAAAACCCGGTAAAGATCCAGCATATGCAAAGAGCTTCCGCCCAATCTCCCTGCTATGCCACCAGTACAAGCTGTTTGAGCGTCTGATCCTCAACAGGTTTGCCCCAGTCGCTGAACCAGCCATCATCCCTCAACAAGCTGGATTCCGACCTGGCAAATCCACAACAAGTCAACTTCTGAAGACGGGTTCCAGAAAGGACTGGTGACAGGAGCCGTCTTTGTTGATCTGTCTGCCGCGTATGACACTGAACCACCGCCTCCTCCTAAAAAAGATCTTGGAGAATACCAAAGACCTGGCACTCACGGACCTCATCGGAGCCCTCCTGAAAGATAGGCGCTTCTATGTTGTCCTTAACAACAAGCAAAGTCGCTGGCGACGACAACGGAATGGCTTGCCTCAAGGTAGTGTGCTGGCTCCACTACTATATAACATCTACACCAATGACCAGCCAATGGACCAGAACACTGAGCGGTTCATCTACGCCGACGACCTCTGTGTAACATCCCAAGAGAGTACGTTTGAAGCTGTAGAAGCGAATCTCACCTCAGCCCTAGATGAGCTACACCTCTACTACGAGCGCAACCACCTACACGCAAACCCTGCGAAGACCCAAGCCTGCTCGTTCCATCTCAGGAACCGGGAAGCAAACAGACCCCTTAACATCACATGGTCTGGAACACCTCTTGGGCACTGCACCAACCCTGTCTACCTCGGTGTAACACTGGATCGCACTCTCTCCTATAAGGAACACGTCAAAAACACCAAACTGAAAGTTAACTTCCGAAATAACATCCTCCGGAAGCTGACCAACTCCAAATGGGGAGCCACAGCACACACATTAAGATCTACTGCTCTGGCCCTGTGCTACTCCTCTGCGGAGTATGCGTGTCCTGTTTGGGAGAGATCATCACATGCCAAGAAATTAGACCCAGCGTTGAATAACACCTGCCGCTCAATCACTGGCTGCCTGAAGCCCACCAACATAAACAACCTGCACCTCCTCGCTGGCATTGCCCCTGCTGATGTGAGACGGGAAGTCGCCAGCCGAGTAGAGATGACCAAGGCCACCAGTGATGAACGCCACCTCCTCTATTGACGTGTACCCCCGGCCCAACGGCTGAAGTCCAGGAGAAGCTTTCTCAGCCATGTCCAGCCCCTAATAGCATCACGGGAAGAAACCAGACTCCAACTATTCATTCCATCACGATAGACAATAGACAATAGGTGCAGGAGTAGGCCATTCGGCCCTTCGAGCCAGCACCGCCATTCAATATGATCATGGCTGATCATCCAACTCAGTATCCTGTACCTGCCTTCTCTCCATACCCCCTGATCCCTTTAGCCACAAGGGCCACATCTAACTCCCTAACGACTTACTGCATCCCCAGGCAACAGCCCGATGAATGGACTCTGCAACCTTTCCAGAGCAATCACATACTCTGGCAGAGAAAGGATGTTTCTACAAATGGGAGAGTCTGGGACCAGAGGGCAGAGCATCAGAATAAGAGGATATACCTTTAGAATGGCGATTAGGATGAATTTCTTCAGAGAGTGGGAGATCTGTGATGGCTAAGACATCAGCCGTTGTCAGGCAACTGAACCATTTTATCAACTCGATAGCGGTCCTACAACAAATGGATGAGGGGTGATGTTATAGAGGTATATTAGATCATGAGAGGAATAGATCGAGTAGATGCACAGAGTAGGTGAATCGAGGACCAGAGGGCACAGGTTCAAGGTGAAGGGGAAAAGATTTAATGGGAATCTGAGGGGTAACTTTTTCATACAAAGGGTGGTGGGTGTATGAAAAAGAGCTGCCAGAGGAGGTAGTTGAGGCTGGGACTATCCCAACATTTAAGAAGCATTTAGACAGGTACATGGATAGGACAGGTTTGGAGGGATATGGACCAAACGCAGGCAGGTGGGTCTAGTGTAGCTGGGACATTGTTGGCCTGTGTGGGCGAGTTGGGCCGAAGGGCCTGTTTCCAGAATGTATCACTCTATGACTTGAAGAGTAAGGGTGTCAAAGGTTTCGGGGAGAAGGCAAGAGAATGGGTTGAGAAGTAAAAATAGATCAGCCATGATCGAATGGCAGAGCAGACTCGTTGGGCTGAAGGGCCTAATTCTGTTCCTATGTCTTATGGTCTTATATGACCCACCAATTGCAGATTAGTGTCCCTCATACTGCGGCTCAGCCCACAGGCTTATTCGAGAGCTCTCTCTCTCTCTCTCTGTTAGACTAGCAGTATGCATGCTGAGATGAAAGCTCTTTGAATTTCCTCTGCAGAGTTTCTAATAGAAGACTATGGATTTTACTTCGGAGTCACGTGAGTGACTACGTGAAGAACCCCGCCAGGACGCATGCGTGTCATATCGCTTTCACGCTTGCGAAACGACAGGCGGGGGGGAGCGTTCCCCCGCAGCGGTAAGTTTGAAACCGCGACCTGCAGGTAAGTGATTTACTCTGCGGTAGTGTTTGTCCCCGCGCTGTTTTTCCACAGGGGGGGAAGCTGGACAAAATAGTGTCCACAAGTGCTGCGAGTGAAGCTGGCTGGGGAGGACCGCAAAGTTGCGGGAGCCAGCAGCAGCTGAAGGCACAAGCCCCGTAAGGGATCAGCTGTGCCGACTTTTGGTCCCGCGCCGGCCAAAACACCACGGCCGGGCGGGAGATTATTCAGAATGGGGCCGTCGACTTTGACAAGTCGAAAACGGCAGGAGGCGGGGTGGAACGACGTTCCCCCGTAGCGACAATTTAAACCAGGACCTGCAGGTAAAAGCTGCGGTCTTTTTGTGTTTTCCCATACTGATTACAGGTGGAGAAACCAACGGGCTGCGACAAAGCTGGTGGGCCAGCAGAGGCCAGCGGCACGAATCACCTATAATGGGATCAGCTGTGCCCGATGTCGCCTCCGCACCGGCCAGATCCACTCCGCGGCCGGGCGGTAAGGCAAGACAAAAAACCATCAAAGTCGTGGACTCAGAGGAGTCCGACTTTGAGCAGCCGCGGGCGGCCAGCGACCGTGAGCGCTGGAGCCGGATGGAGCGGTGTGTGGAGCATTTACTCCAACGTGACAGGCTCCGGGAGATGGAGTCGGGTCACAGTGGGCTCTATGGCAAACCCACAGCAGCACCTCTTGAAGGGCTGCACAGTGCTTCTACCTCATCAGAGGGGAGCACTGCGGGTCAGTTCTGGGCTGATCTGGAAGAGGGGTTCGCAGAAGAAAAGTCAAGTGTGCAGGGGTGCAGGAACAAGAACACCTACTGGACATGGTGTCCAACTTCATACAGCCAGACCAGACTGGCCAAAACCTGGAGCAAAAGCTAGCTGCCAGTATAGACTATATGTCTCTCAACCAGCTACAAGAACAGGCTGTACTGGACACCACATCAAGACACCGATACTACTATTTGGAGGCAACCTATCGAAGCAAGTCAAGGAGCTTGATGAGAAAGCAAAAACCCTGGGACTAATAAAAGGGACTCCATCAAAAACCCACTACAGCCATAGACAGCACCCCTACGCACCCACCAGTAGAGCAAGACCGACTGGTGAAAGCTCGAAGGCCCGGTACACAAAACATGAGTCTTTTTTAGGCCATGGCCCAGGCCGGCCTTCCTGGAAAATACGCGGACCTGCAACGTTAACCAAACCACAAATCCAGACACAAGCGCATTAGCATCAGCGAAGAACTTACAAAAAGAAGTAAACCTGCCACTGGTAACTATGGAGGTAGGTGGGTCTGGTTCCCTACAAAATACAGGGAGCATGGAGGTTGGGGGGTGGAGAATACACTCCTTTCTGAATGCATGGAGCATGTTAACAACCGATACTTACATTTTAAGCAGTATCCAGGGATATACAATAGAATTTATTCACAAGTACAGCCCTCCAGTTCAACATATACCGAACCGAATGTTCGTACTTTCTGGTAAAGAAAAATCAGAGGCGCAAGCTGAACTGGAGCGGCTTTACGCAAAAGGTGTAATTTAAAAAACCCAACACGAACCACTAGAATTCGTGTCCAATATATTTACCAAAAACAAAAAGATGGTGGTTGTCGCATCATCATAGATCTGACCAAATTGAATACATTTGTACAATATATTCATTTCAAAATGGAAACCTTTGTTACTGCTAAACAATTAATTTCCAAAGGTTACTTCATGGCCAGCATCGATTTAAAAGATGCTTACTATTCAGTGCCTATACGAGGTGACCACAGATGTTACTTAAAATTCAACTGGATGGGACAGCTCTGGCAGTATACAGCGCTGCCAAATGGTTTATCATCAGCCCCCAGGCTGTTCACAAAAATTTTGGAACCAGCCCTAGCGTTTCTACGGAAACAAAAACACATGGTCATGGCATATCTAGATGACATACTTATTGTGGGCAAAACTTTGGAATTGGCCAAACAAACTGTAACAGCCACAAAACAGTTATTTGAAACTAGGGTTTATTATCCATCCAGTTAAATCGAAATTAACGCCTTCCACTACTATGGACTATTTGGGGTTCACAATTGACTCAGTTCAATCGGTGACTTTGCCAAAGGGAAAGGCTATAGACTTAATAGAGGCTTGCAATAACCTCATTGACATCAGTAACCGTCCATCAGATTGGTAGCAAAAGTAATTGACAAAATGGTGGCTGCTTTTCCAGCCACACAATTTGGACCTTTACATTACCAAAATTTACAGAGAGCAAAAATACAAAGCACTCAAAATCAATGCTGGTCATTTTGACAGACCAATGCAGCTACCAATCAAAGCTATAATGGAACTAAAATGGTGGATAGATAACATTTGGCTTTGTTTCAATCCAATCATTGTCAGTAACCCTTATATGGTGCTACAAACTGATGCCAGTGCACTTGGTTGAATTGCCACCAATTCCATCTCCAGCTGTGGAGGTAGATGGACTGCTCAGGAGGCATCATTATTACTAACACTGGGCATAAACTACCTGGAAATGTTGGGTGCATTCTATGGCCTAAAGTCATATTGTACTGGGTCATATCACCAGCATGTTAGACTACAGATTGACAATACCACCGTGGTAGCATATATCAACCACATGGGTGGAAACAAATCGACATCATGTGACAATCTGGCTAATACAATTTGGCAGTGGTGTATCCAGAGAGATATTTGGATATCAGCTACTTACCTACCAGGTAAACTAAATTTAGTGGCAGACACCAGGTCACACAAATTTAATGAAAACACCGAATGGATGTTGAATAAAAAGTATTTGCTGATATTACAGCACGATATGGAACACCAGATATCGATCTATTCGTATCCAGGCTTAATCACCAGTTATCAAATTATGTTTCATGGGAACCAGACCCTGGGGCAGCGGCGACAGATGCATTTTCGCTGCATTGGGGGGAAATTGTTTATTTATGCATTCCCTCCTTTCTGCCTCATCAGTCGGGTATTAAGGAAAATACAGCAGGACTCTGCGTCTGGTATTTTGGTAGTACCCGATTGGCCTACTCAACCATGGTTCCCGGTGATAATGAACATGGTATTAGAACCATGTACCTGTATCACCATCCCGAATAGACCAGACTTGTTGGTTCATCCCGTAACAAGGGATAGCCACCCATGCCATAACTATTTGAATTTATTAATTTGTAGAGTTTAAAAATACCACCACTACAGCTGGGACTGACGGACCGAACAGTGAACATGATTTCGGCGGGCCAAAGACAGTTCACCAAAAAACAGTATCTGGTCTATATCAGGAAGTGGGAGATGTATTGTAACAAAAACAGCATCACCTACAGAGATATGAACTTCCCGTCTGTTCTGGAATACCTGGCAGGCCTCCATTATGATGAGGGGCTCAGTTATAGTGCCATCAACTGCGCCAGAAGTGCCTTATCGACTTATCTATGGCAAGGAACAGAGCGTCACTCTGTTGGAACTCACCCACTGGTAACAAAACTTATGAGGGGAATTTTTAATACCAATCCCCCAAGAACCAGGTACTCCCAAATATGGGATGTGCGTATTGTCCTGAAGATGCTCAGGAATTGGTCTCCAGCAACAGCTCTGTCCCTACATAGACTGACATTAAAAACAGTCATGCTAATGGCATTGGTCACGGCACAAAGGGTACAGTCATTACATAAATTAAGACTGGACAACATGACTTCTTCATCTAAAAACGTTACGTTTCATATTTATGAATTAGTGAAACAGAATCAGACAGGGATCAGCGGGCCTCAATATTGAATTTAGGTCTTACCTAACAGATGACCGTCTCTGTATAGTAAAACATTTGTCGTTATATATGGAGAAAACGAAAATCATCAGAGGCAATGAGAAGGCACTTTTAGTCAGCCATAAGCAACCACACAAAAAAGTGTCAGTCCAGACCATCTCAAGATGGCTGAAACAGGTTCTAACACAGGCTGTGGTGGATACTAATATTTTAAATCTCATTCCACCAGGGCTGCAGCTACATCGGCAGCTATGCAGTTGGATGTACCAATGGGCCGAACACTCAAGGCAGCAGGATGGTCAGGGGAAAAAAAAAAACATTCCAACTATTTTATCATAAACCAGTCATTAAACCTGGAACATTTGCAGAAACAATTTAAGTTCTGTAATTTAATTACCCCATAAATAGGGGTTATAATTTGTGTTAATAAATTCATGGATTTCAATGTTGGATTCATGTCTAAAATATGTTGACACAATTCCTCCTACAGTCATCAGATGTGATGCATGGACTCGTTTCCACGGCATGAAATCACAGAGCTTTAAAATCTTCACGTAGTCACTCACGTGACTCCGAAGTAAAATAGTAAGATTAAACGAGAACTTACCAGTTTGAAGTTTGATCGTTATTTTATGAGGAGTAACGTTGAGGTATTACGTGCCCTCCGCTCCCACCCTTGATCATATACTTAACTGGTATCTCTTCTCTAATCTTACTATGTTTAGTCATTACAGTTATCTGTGATTTCACACCGCTGCTTTGAAGAATGACACGCATGCGTCCTGGCGGGGTTCTTCACGTAATCCCTCAACGTTACTCCTCATAAAATAACGATCAAACTTCGAACTGGTAAGTTCTCGTTTAATCTTACTATTCTATTCACTTTGTGTGATTCATATGAATCACCAGACTGATTCCTGGGATGGCAGGACTTTCATATTTCCGGAAGTGGCGGCGCTGTTGAACAGCTGCGGCTCGCCTGCAGTCCGTCTGTTTGTACTTTTGTTGTTGTTTTCTTTTGTCTTGTTTTAGTTAAATTTTAGTTTATTAGGTTGCGTATATGTGTGTGGGGGGTGAAACATGTTTTTTTGTCTCTTCCTTTGGGGGAATGCGGCTCTTCTTGTCGTATCCCCCTTCCCTGCCTCTGTCTGCGCTGAGGCCTATTGGCGGAGCTGGCGGCCTCCAACTGCGACCGACCTTGAGGCTCCGGAGACAGAGCCAGCCAGGACTTACCAAGGCGAGGCTGGCCGAATTCGGAGCTTCGCGGCTTCGGGGCTGTGGCGGCGTTCCGGCGGCGGCGACCTGAATTCGGGGCTCGGCCGCGGGCCCAGTGGACGGCATCATCGGGAGCTCGCAGGTCACAGGTTGGTGACCTGTTTTTCCAGAGCTCCCACAACTACAGCTGCGTCCGCTGGACTGGAAGGCGGCAGCTTCGGCAGCTTCTACCACCCCGGGCCACGGAGCTTGAACCGGCCCGTTCGCGGAGCTCGGTTGAGCCGCGGGACTTACTTACCGTCATCCGGCGGGGTCACAACAACGGAAGCCTGGATCGCCTCAACGCAGAGGGAGGACAAGGAGGGAAGAGACAGAGATTTAAGACTTTTGCCTCCATCACAGTGAGGAGGTGCCTGGTGAACTCACTGTGGTGGATGTTAATTTGTGTTTATTGTTTGTTTTGTTATTTATTATTATATGTATGACTGCAGGAAACGAAACTTCGTTCAGACCGAAAGGTCTGAATGACAATAAAGGAATCCAATCCAATCCAATCCAATCCATATGAAGAAAGGATTTGAGTATAGGAGCAGGGAGGTTCTACTGCAGTTGTACAGGGTCTTGGTGAGACCACACCTGGAGTATTACGTACAGTTTTGGTCTCCTAATCTGAGGAAGGACATTCTTGCCATAGAGAAGGTTCACCAGACTGATTCCTGGGATGTCAGGACTTTCATATGAAGAAAGACTGGATAGTCTCTCCCCCCTGACCTGACCTGAGATATGGGGCCTCTAAAGCTGCAAGTCACAATGCCGCAGAATGCCCATTATGCTTTCTCTGAGAAACTGGAATGAGACTAGACTCTCAGCAACATAGAAAAATAGGTGCAGGAGTAGGCCATTTGGCCCTTCGAGCCAGCACTGCTATTCAATATAATCATGGCTAATCATCAAAAATCAGTAGCCCGTTCCTTTTTTCCCCCACATCCTTTGATCGCTTGAGCCCTGAGAGCTAAATCTAACTCTCAGACCAAAGTGTAAAGTTTGTAACTCACTCCTTCGTATGGAGGGATGGGGGGGGGGGGGGGGCGGGGGGGCTGGAACGTAGTGCCGTGGGTGGTGTTGGAGGCTGATACTAAAGTGGCATTGAAGAGGCTTCCAGATAGGCACATGGATGTGCAGGTAGTGGAAGGATGTGGACTATGTGCTGGCAGTGGGAGATTAGTTTAACCTGGCATCTTAGAAACATAGTAAATAGGTGCAGGAGTAGGCCATGCGGCCCTTCGAGCCAGCACCGCCATTCAATATGATCATGGCTGATCATCCAAAATCAGTACCCCGTTCCGGCATTTTCCTCATATCCCTTGATTCCATTAGCCCGAAGAGATAAATAGACAATTGACAATAGGTGCAGGAGTAGGCCATTTGGCCCTTCGAGCCAGCACCGCCATTCAATGTGATCATGGCTGATCATCCCCAATCAGTACCCCGTTTCTGCCATCTCCCCATATCCCATGACTCCGATATTTTTAAGAGCCCTATCTAGCTCCCTCTTGAAAGCATCCAGAGAACCTGCTTCCACCGCCCTCTGAGGCAGAGAATTCCACAGACTCACCACTCTCTGTGAGAAAAAGTGTTTCCTCGTCTCCGTTCTAAATGGCTTACTCCTTATTCTTAAACTGTGGCCCCTGGTTCTGGACTCCCCCAACATCGGGAACATGTTTCCTGCCTCTAGCGTGTCCAAGCCCTTAACAATCTTAAATGTTTCAAGGAGATAATAAATCTAACTCTCTCTTGAAAACATCCAGTGAATCGGCCTCCACTGCCTTCCGTGGCAGAGAATTCCACAGACTCAATGTTTTTCCTCATGTACAGCAGGGATATTTTGGGCTGAAGGGCCTGTTCTTGTGCTGCACTGTTCTACATTCTACATACAAAGAGCGGGGGTGGATGGGGGGGGGGGGTGGGGGGGGGGGGGGTGGACACGACCTATACCTCAGGTTGACCCGTACAAATGGTCTGCTTGTCTAGTTATATCAAGCCTGCTTGAGATTGATATTCACTTCATCTCTTACTAAACTTTCTTTGGAGCGATGAAATAGTAAAACATAGTAGATGATGAACAGAATAAATAGGGTTTCAAAACATGAATTGATTTTTCTTTTCATTGGCGACCTGACTGTGGAAAAGCCAAATTTGGTTTAGTTTATTGATGCAGCGTGGAAACAGGCTCTTCGGCCCATCGAGTCCGCGCCGACCAGCGATCCCCGCACATTCACACTATCCAGCACACACTAGGGACAAATTACATTTATAGCAGGCCAATTAACCTACAAACCTGCACGTCTTTGGAGTGTGGGAGGAAACCGGAGATCCCGGAGAAAACCCACGCAGGTCACGGGGAGAGCGTACAAACTCCGTACAGACAGCGCCCATAGTCAGGATTGAACCCGGGTCTCTGGCGCTGTGAGGCAGCAACTCCACCTCTGCGCCACCGTGTCAAATGGATTTTAAATCAAGAAGGGGCATTTTCTTGAAATTGAAATCCTCGAAAGACTGCCACATTGTTCGGGGTTGAGAATGGCTTTTACATTGTTTTAGATACAAATTGCTGGAGTAACGCAGCTTCTCTGGATAGAAGAAATGGGTGACTTTTTGTGTCGAGAGGTTCAGACTCTCAGACCTCTCCCCAGACTCTCAGTCTGACGAAGGGTCTCAACCCGAAACGTCACCCATTCCTTCTCTCCAGAGATGCTGCCTGGCCCGCTGAGTTACTCCAGCCTTTGGTATCTATCTTTGGGTTTAAACCAGCATCCGCTGTTCCTTCCTCCACATTATACATTGGTGTGGCACATATACGGATTGTATGGTAATACCACGCAAATTGTAAATGCTACATCAAATTCCTCAGCTGTGTGTTAGTTATGAATGATGGTATAACTCAGATGAGCCTTGTATTCTTTTTATCAATGAGCTACCAAATTGTTCCTTGCAAACTTCTCTTTTTATGAGCCTATAAATCAGATTTCAGATCTACTATCAACACTTACTTTATGGTTGCTGCCAACTTTTTATATTAAATTCATCCTGAAAGATTGTTTCGGCCTGTGCCCAAGTGATGCAGTCATAGCGTTGTGGGGCATGGAAATAGGCGTTTTGGCCCATTGTGCCCCACCTCCCAGTATATCAGTATATCAATCCTTCATCAATAGAGTCATCGAGACAGGCAGCCCGGAAACAGGCCCTTCGGCCCAACTTTCCCATGCCGACCAAGATTCCCCATCACTCTCTCTTCTCCCCCTCTCCCATCAGCCAAGAGGTACAGAAGTGTGAAAACGCACACATCCAGATTCAGGGACAGTTTCTTCCCAGCTGTTATCAGGCAACTGAACCATCCTACAAACAACTAGACTCTCGGACTATCTATAATCGGACTTTACTGGGCATTATCTTGCGCTAAGCCTTATTCCCTTTATCATGTATCTGTACACTGTGGATGACTCGATTGTAATTATGTATAGACTTTAGTTATAACCATGCAGAACGCAACAGAAGCTTTTCACTGTACCTCGGTACACGTGACAATAAACTAAATTTAACTAAACTAAAAATAAAGGGCCTGTCCTACTTACGCGACTTTTTCGGCGACTGCCGGCACCCGTCATAGTCGCAGCAGGTCGCCGAAAATTTTCAACATGTTGAAAATCCATGACTATACTCATGACCATACAGGCGACATGTCGCGGAGTGACGCCTGTATGGTCGTGAGTAGTCGCCCAAAGAGTTGTACCCTTTTCTGGTCGCTGCCGGATTTTCAACATGTTGAACATTTTCGGAGACCTGCAGCGACTATGACGGGTGCCAGCAAGTCGCCGAAAAAAATCACGTAAGTGGGACAGGTCCTTAAGCGTAGAGAATTCCAAAGATTCACCACCCACCATCTCACCTTCATTCTAAATGGTCTACCATCTATCTGAGACTGTAACCCTAGGACCTAAGTTCCACACACTTAGAACACATCCTTCCTGCATCAATGCGGTTAGTTCGAGGTTTGTAAGTTTCAATTAAATCATCTCTCAGTCTTCCAGACTCGGCAGCAGCGTTTCTCAACCTTTTTACCTTTGCGGAACCCTTGAAATTATTCTCATGTCTCAGGGAACCGCTGAGTTGGGGGATGCCGGGCCCGCCGCCAATTTGAGATCCTCAGCCGCGCTTGCGCAGGTGGCCCGCCGCCATTTTGAGATCGCCATTTTGACTCCCGTCACAACGGCGATCTCTGGCGTCACAACGGGGGACCCGTCAGCCACGCCGAGGAACAAACTTTGCGACCTCCTCAATTCACTGTTACATAGAAACATAGAAATATAGAAAATAGGTGCAGGAGGAGGCCATTCGGCCCTTCGAGCCAGCACCGCCATTCATTGTGATCATGGCTGATCGTCCCCTATCAATAACCTGTGCCTGTCTTCTCCCCATATCCCTTGACTCCACTAGCCCCTAGAGGTCTATCTAACTCTCTCTTAAATCCATCCAGTGACTTGGCCTCCACTGCCCTCTGTGGCAGGGAATTCCACAAATTCACAACTCTTCGGGTGAAAAAGTTTTTTCTCACCTCAGTCTTAAATGACCTCCTCTTTATTCTAAGACTGTGGACCCTGGTTCTGGACTCGCCCAACATTGGGAACATTTTTCCTGCATCTAGCTTGACCAGTCCTTTTATAATTTTATATGTTTCTATAAGATCCCCCTCATCCTTCTAAACTCCAGTGAATACAAGCCTAGTCTTTTCAATCTTTCCTCATATGACAGTCCCGCCATCCCAGGGATCAATCTCGTGAAGCTACGCTGCACTGCCTCAATCACAAGGATGTCCTTTCTCAAATTAGTTGCACCGAACACCACAGCCCAAACCCGGCTCGGACCTGCCCCGCAAAGAGTGGGTCGCCCTGAACCGGCTCCGTACAGGGGTCGGCCGGTTCAACGGCAACATGTGTTGCTGGGGGGCTGCTTTCATCAGCAGCCTGCGTGTGTGTGTGGAGCAGACCAGCAAACAGCGCAGCACGTCATTTTCGACTGCGCTGGTGGAGGGGTAGACCTCACTGCCCTCGGCAACAGCACGTTGAACTGGCTACAGCGCCTGGAGGGCGTCACATAACCTCTGCTGCCTCAAACGCAAGAAGAGGAAGAAGCCACACCTGCACAGTTGGGGGAGGATTGCCGGGCCGGGATCGCCATTTTAGCATCCAGCGTGGTGTACAAGGTCAGCGCTACTCGGGGAACATTGCGTTTTGGGGAGGGGGACCCAACGGGTCCCACTGTTAGTCTAGTTTATCACTATCTCTCTCGGAACCCCTCGCAACCTCTCGTGGAACCCTAGTGTTCCGGGGAACCCCGGTTGAGAAACGCTGCTCTACTCAATACTCAACCACTCCTCATATGTCAAACCCACCCGCTTTGGTGTGAAGATATTTTGTTTGAGTCCTTCTATAATAATGGGCCTGTCCCTCTTACGCGACTTTTTCAGTGACTGCCGGCACCCGTCATAGTCACAGCAGGTCTCCGAAAATTGTCAACATGTTGAAAATCCAGCGGCGACCAGAACAAGGTACGACTCTTTGGGCGACTACTCACGACCGTACAGGCTTCACCCCGCGACATGTCGCCTGTACGGTCGTGAGTCGTCTCCTCAGTCGCCCAAAGAGTCGTAGCGACTTTCTGGTCACCGCTGGATTTTCAACATGTTGAACATTTATGACGGGTGCCGGTAGTTGCCGAAAAAATCGCGTAAGTGGGACAGGCCCATTAGTATATTCTTTATCCATCTTCCGTTTAGACCTGCATCTGAAATTCCTTCCGACATAGATCCTATCTATATGTAGAAATCAGGAACTGCAGATGCAGCTTTGCACAAGATGACACAAAGTGCTGGAGGAACTCCGCGAGTTCTCTGGAGAACACGGATAGGTGGCGTTTCGGGACGAGATCTTTCTTCAGGCCGTTTCCAACAAACCAGGTTCTCACCAAGAGACTGTACAGTCCAGCCATGGGGAACAAATTTCTTCCTTGCCTTCTAGTGGGAAAACTCACAACTCGCAAGAACATTGCAAGTTTAACGAGTAAATGCCCCAGAGCTCTTTCTCAAACCCAAATCAACTCCAAAACCACTTGAGGAGAGATTTATTCAAGCAGGTCAATGCTGAGTCATCAAAATGGGTTTTACAAAGTTTCTTGAAGAAAAAGTGAGATGGGGAGTGGCAACCCAGGGCTTTGTGCTTGGCAGTTGTGGGCAAGGTTGTCAAGAGAGCATTGAATCAAGGTGTAGTAGCAAAACTGGGAGAGCGCTGAGATGTTGAAGAATATAGAACAATACAGATATCAGAGTATCAGATTCTTGAGTGGTGCGGGATTCAGGGGTTATGAGGAGAAGGCAGGAGAATGGGGTTGAGAGAGAAAGCTGGGTCAGCCATGGTTAACGATAGACAATAGACAATAGGTGCAGGAGTAGGCCATTCGGCCCTTCGAGCCAGCACCGCCATTCAATGTGATCATGGCTGATCATCCCCAATCAGTACCCCGTTCCTGCCTTCTCCCCATATCCCCTGACTCCGCTATCTTTAAGAGCCCTATCTAGCTCTCTCTTGAAAGCATCCAGAGAACCTGCCTCCACCGCCCTCTGAGGCAGAGAATTCCACAGACTCACCACTCTCTGTGAGAAAAAGTGTTTCCTCATCTCCGTTCTAAATGGCTTACTTTAGTCTAGTCTAGTCTAGAGATACAGCGCAGAAACAGGCCCTTTGGCCCACCGAGTCCATGCCGACCAGCAATCCCTGCACACTAACACTATCCTACACACACTGGGAACAATTTTTACATTTCCACCAAGCCAATTAATCTACAAACCTGTACGTCTTTGGAGTGTGGGAGTAAACTGGCGATCTCGGAGAAAACCCACGCAGGTCAATAGACTATAGGTGCAAGAGGAGGCCATTCGGCCCTTCGAACCAGCACCGCCATTCAATGTGATCATGGCTGATCATCCACAATCAGTACCCCGTTCCTGCCTTATAACCTTATATACTCCTTATTCTTAAACTGTGGCCCCTGGTTCTGGACTCCACCAACATCGGGAACATGTTTCCTGCCTCTAGCGTTTCCAAACCCTTAACAATCTTGTATGTTTCAATGAGATCCCCCTCATCCTTCTAAACTCCAGAGTGTACAAGCCCAGCTGCTCCATTCTCTCAGCATATGACAGTCCCGCCATCCCGGGAATTAACCTTGTAAACCTACGCTGCACTCCCTCAATAGCAAGAATGTCCTTCCTCAAATTAGGGGACCAAAACTGCACACAATACTCCAGGTGTGGTCTCACTAGGGCCCTGTACAACTGCAGAAGGACCTCTTTGCTGGAATGGTGGAGTAGACTTGATGGGACGAATGGCCTAATTCTACCGCTAGAACTTATGAACTTATGAAGTACAGCACGCAAACAGGCCCTTCGGCCCACATTGTCTGTGGTGAACATGATGCCAAGACCATTTCTTTTCTACCTGTGCATAACACGTATCCCTCCATTCCCTGCATATCCATGTGGCAATCCAAACGTCCCTTGCAGTCATAGAGTCATTCCTTGCAGTCATAGAGAAGGATAGTATTCAGGTTGAAGGTCTGTAACCATTCTTTAGGGGTCTGAACAAAAAAGGTCCCGACCTGAATCATTATCTATCCCTGGAGGGGGGGTGGCTGCGGTTGAGTTGTTCTGCAACAGCATCAGAGATCCGGGTTCCTTCCTGACTACAGTTCACAACGGCAAAATGTTGTGACCACTGCCCAATCCATCACCGGTTCTGACCTCCCCACCATCGAGGGGATCTATCGCAGTCTCTGCCTCAAAAAGGCTGCCAACATCATCAAGGACCCACACCATCCTGGCCACACACTCATTGCACCACTACCATCAGGTAGAAGGTACAGGAGCCTGAAAACTGTAATGTCCAGGTTCAGGAACAGCTACTTCCCTACAGCCTTCAGGCTATTAAACACTCCAACAAATAAGCTCTGAATTACCACAGACTATTATTATCTGCACTATATTTGTTTATTTATTGAGTATGTGTGCGTGTGTACATATACGCATTGAACTTTTTTTCTCTCCTGTTCTGTATTATATTTACATATTCTGTTGTGCTGCAGCAAGCAAGAATTTCATTGTCCTATCTGGGACACATGACAATAAAACAATCTTGACTCTTGTGCCGTCTGTACGGAGTTTGTACGTTCTCTCCCCGTGACCTGCGTGGGTTTTCTCCGGGTGCTCCGGTTTCCTCCCACACTCCAAAGACGTACAGGTTTGTATATTAATTGGCTTGGTATCAATGTATATTGTCCCTAGTGTGTGTAGGATAGTGTTAGTGTGTGAGGCGCGGACTCGGTGAACCGAACATGTTCTCTAGCGATTATTTTAGTTTAGTTTAGAGATACAACGTGGAAACAGGCCCTTCGGCCCAGCGATCCCCACATACTAACACTATTCTACACATACTAGGAACAATTTTACACTTATGCCGAGCCAATTAACCTACAAACCTGTACGTCTTTGGAGTGTGGGAGGAAACCGGAGATCACGGAAGAAACCCACGCAGGTCACGGGGAGAACGTACAAACTCCGGACAGACAGCACCGGTAGTCGGGATCGAACCCGGGTCTCCGGCGCTATGAGGCAGCGGCTCTACTGCTTCGCCACCGTGCCTACGCCCTTGTGACTCGTGAGTGCCGGCACCTTTAAATCTACAAAGAAAGTAGTGGTTGAAATGATCATCTCACAACAGACTGGTATTTCCGGATATTTTACGTGGCTTCAGTTTAGTTTTAGAGATACAGCACAGAAACAGGCCCTTCAGCCCACCGGGTCCGCGCCGACCAGCGATCCCCGCAGACTAACACTACCCTACACCCACTAGGGACAATTTTTACATTTACCAAGCCAATTAACCTACAAACCTGTACGCCTTCGGAGCGTGGGAGGAAACCGCAGATCTCGGAGAAAACCCACGCAGGACACGGGGAGAACGTACAAACTCCGTACAGACAGCGCCCGCAGTCAGGATCGAACCCGGGTCTCTGGCGCTGCATTCGCTGTGAGGCAGTAACTCTACCGCTGCTCCACCGTGCCTTCTCTGCAGATGCGAGGAGGTGCTTCAAGGGGAGCATTAATGTTGAATCAACAGTGACAAGATCACAGCTTGTAATGAGGGAAGCTACACACACACACATGCTGTGATCTATCGCTGCAGTGTTATCTGCTCTGCGGGAGGGAATCCTATATATTGTCATCTTTGGAACACCTCATATTCCACTAGGGTAGCTTACAACGCAAAAGTACGAACGTTGAATACATCGGTGAGACCAAGCGCAGGCTTGGCGATCGCTTCGCCCAACACCTCAGCTCGGTTCTCAATAACCAACCTGATCTCCCAGTGGCTCAGCACTTCAACTCCCCCTCCCATTCCCAATCCGACCTTTCTGTCCTGGGCCTCCTCCATGGCCAGAGTGAGTCCCACCGCAAATTGGAGGAGCAGCACCTCATATTTCGCTTGGGTAGTTTACACCCCAGCGGTATGAACATTGACGCCTCCAATTTCAGGAAGTCCTTGCTTTCTCCCTCTTTCCCCTCCCCTTCCCAGCTTTCCCACAGCCCACTGTCTCCACCTCTTCATTTCCTCTTCCCGCCCCCACCCCCACCCCCACATCAGTCTGACGAAGGGTCTCGACCCGAAACGTCGCCTATTTCCTTCACCCCAAGGATGCTGCCTCACCCGCTGAGTTTCTCCAGCATTGTTGTCTACCTAACGTTGAATGTTAAATAACTACATAACCTTCTACCTCTCCCTTCATTCCACATATACCCTCCCCCCTTTCTTTCCGCCCATCTACGCTGGACTCACATCTATTTCTCCCCTCCCCCGATATTCCTTCCTCTAGCTTCACAATTTATAGCTCTTCAATCCTTTTGTCTCACACCTTTCATGTATCCACTTATTGCCTTCCAGGCTTTGTCCTGCCCCTCCACTCTTCCAGCTCCCTTCTCCCCCACCCCCTGCAATCAGTCTGAAAAAGACATTTGGTATAGTGTAAAAATGGTCCCAAGTGGCTATAGGATAGTGTTAATGTGCGGGGATTGCTGGTCGGCGCGGACCCGGTGGGCCGAAAGGGCATGTTTCTGCGCTGTATGCCTAATTTGCGGAAGGACATTCGTGCTATTGAGGGAGTGCAGCGTAGGTTTACAAGGTTAATTCCCAGGATGGCGGGACTGTCATATGCTGAGAGAATGGAGCAGCTGGGCTTGTAAACTCTGGAGTTTAGAAGGATGAGAGGGTATCTCATTGAGACATATAAGATTGTTAAGGGCTTGGACACGCTAGAGGCAGGAAACATGTTCCCGATGTTGGGGGAGTCCAGAACCAGGGGCCACAGTTTAAGAATAAGGGGTAAGCCATTTAGAACGGAGACGAGGAAACACTTTTTCTCACAGAGAGTGGTGAGTGTGGAATTCTCTGCCTCAGAGGGCGGTGGAGGCAGGTTCTCTGGATGCTTTCAAGAGAGAGCTAGATAGGGCTCTTAAAAATAGCGGATGTGGGGAGAAGGCAGGAACGGGGTACTGATTGATTGGGGATGATCAGCCATGATCACATTGAATGGCGGTGCTGGCTCGAAGGGCCGAATGGCCTGCTCCTGCACCTATTCACTATTGGAAGAAAGCCACAGGTTGTGTGTTAGCTCCAGATGTCAGCAGCATCTGCCTTCTCACCTCTGCTCTGTGTGTCCTCTAGGCAGGCGTTGGAGGTCCCGTCACAATATGTCAGAGTGTTTCGGTGGCACTGGTGCGCTGAGAGCGGTGTGACAGGTGCTTTGCGAATGCATGACAAAAAAAAGCCAGCTCTCTCGCTGTCACAGCAGCCAGGAACTCAAGCGGGTTGTCAGACTTTGTTGTTGAAAATAAATCAACGCGAGTTGGCGTTAATTGACAAGCGGTTTTATGAAGTGACATCCCTTTCCGTCCCAGGTTACTGCTTCAAAACATTTCCCCTCTCTGACACCGAATGACTAGCCGGGCTCATCACACTTATTTCCTTTGATCAGAGCAAACCCTCCATCCCTCCAACCCTCCAGTCCCCTGCATCCTCCAGCTCATTCCAAGAAGTCTAAAAGGCTGAGACTGAATTCCTCAGCCGAGATTGGATCATTCACAACATGGAGTCACAGAGTGACACAGTGTGGAAACAGGCCTAAATTGCCCACATTGGCCAACATGTCCCATCTACACTAGTCCCACCTGCCTGCATTTGGCCCATATTATTTAAGCAATAATATTTTATTATTCATGTTTGTCACTGTATGTCATGTTGTCACTTGCGGGTGGAGCACCAAGGCAAATTCCTTGTATGTGAATACTTGGCCAATTAATTAATCAATTCTAGGTTTCTTGGTTTCTTGGTCCTCCAAAATATTCCAAATTGGAATTTAAACTGGAGGTGGTGAAGGGAGGACTTAAGCCAGAAAGGGTTTTTGGGAAGAAAGAGCTACTTTAAATTTAGTTGCATCTGGTTGGGTAACTATAGTTGGGTGGAGATTATTCCATGCTTTAATTGTGTGGGGGAAGAACGAATTGCTGTACACATCTGTCTTTGTAGCTGGGATCACAAATTGGATCGAATGCCCTCGTCTGCTCCTAATTGGTTTGGGTTTGGTGTAGGTCTTGTAGTCTATGTCGAGCTGACCGTTTAACATTTTGTAAAAACAGGTCAAACGGTGAGCTTCACGTCTGTCTTGGAGAGGGTTCCACCCCAGAGAATTCAGAAGTTTGGTGACACTCGCTTCTCTCTCATAGGTGTTAGTAACAAATCGAGCTGCCTGTCTTTGGACATGTTCGATGGAAGAAATGTTTTTATTTGTGTATGGGTCCCATGCTGCAACTGCGTAGTCCAAATGAGGTCTAACGAGGGTGAAGTATAGCTTCTCCTTGACAGAAGTTGAACAATGATGAAAGTTGCGCCTCAGAAAGTTTAGGACACCTGTTGCTTTCACCGTTGCATGATGAGTCTGACCATTCCAACGCAGATCATTCTGCAATTTGATGCCAAGATACTTGGTTTGTTTGGATTCTTCAAGGGTGGTACCAAGTATATTGTAAGATGTTTCGCCTAGATTCCTCTTTCTGGTGACACGCATGGTTTCACATTTGGAAGGGTTGAACTGCATGCCCCATTGTTGTGACCACTTAACCATAGTATCGAGATCCTTTTGGAGAGCATCTTCATCATCAGCTGACTTAATTGGACGGTACAGCAAACAATCATCAACGAAAAGTCTTGTCGTGCTTGTGACTTTTTCATGGATGTCATTTATCAGAATCAGAATCACACTTTATTCGGCAAGTATGTTTTGCAACATACAAGGAATTTCACTGTCCAGGTCAGTCATACAATTTAAAAGCAACAGATCACTCAAAAACACATTTTACCATGAACATCCACCACAGTGACTCCTACACATTCCTCACTGTGATGGAAGGCGAAATAAAGTTCAAGTCTCTTCCTTAGTTCTTCCTCAGTTGGGGGCCTTGAGCCCTCCGTTGGCGGAACGGTGTTAACTCCCGTAGCCGGCGGCGTTTGGGCCCTCCGTGTCGAGGCGTTCAGCTCCTGGATTGGGGGGATGTCAGCTCCCCCGCGCCGGGCGATCGAACCTCGCGTCGGGGCTGGACGAACCTTCTGCGGCGTTGGAGCTCCCGATTTGCCTCACCCGAGACTGCGAGTCCTTGTTGGTAAGTCCACGGTGGTCGCGGTGGGAGCGATCCCAGGCAAGGATGTTAAGTCGCGCCCCGCGGTGGGGCTCACGACAGTCTGAGGCGGCTCCCAGTTCCAGCGTTGGTAGGCCGCAGAGCCCGGAGAATGTGATCCGAAAATTGATCATCTTTCCGGGAAGGTAAGGACTTGAAAAAAAGTTTCCCCCAATCCTCCCCCCCCCCACATAAAACAAACTGAAGAACATAAAAACAAACTTTAAACAGACACTAAAAATAACAAAAAGTTGAAAAAACGAACAGACTGCCGGCAGGGCTGGCCATCTCCTGGTGTAAAGTAAAAACAGATGTGGGCCAAGTACTGTGCCCTGAGGTGTACCACTCAACACTGGACGCCAATCGGAGCTCTTTCCGTTCACACACACACGCTGCTGAAGACGTTTTGTCAGGAAACTGGAAATCCATTGTTTTGTGTTGGAACGAATACCATAGAAGTCAAGCTTCCGAAGCAGTCTCTGGTGTGGGATGACATCAAATGCTTTAGAAAAGTCCAGCACTACTAAATCCGTGATGACGTTACTATCAAGGTGCTTGGCCAGGTCATTTGTCGTCAGGATAAGCTGAGACTCGCATGATCTATGCCTCCTAAATACATGTTGGTTGTCAGCAAGAATGTTATGTTTGCTCACGTGTCGCATCAGATTACTATCAATTAAATGCTCCAGCAGTTTGCAGCAAGTACTTGTTAATGAAACAGGACAATAATTCGCTGGGTTGGTGGTTGAACCCTTCTTAAAGAGAGGAGTGATGTTAGCCTTCTCCAATCCAGCGGAACAGCACCTGAGTCAAGCGACTGTTGGAAAATGAACTGCAAAACTGGAGCCAGTTCTTCAGCTGCGATCTTGAGGGCTTGATTCTGTATCTGATCTAGTCCAATTGCTTTTGTGGTATTGATGTTGAGCCACCTTCTTGACACCTTCAACCTCAATTTTAATAGCAGGCATATCAGCATACGGGCTGGGCGGTAGGACTGGAAATGATGAAGGCTCCACATCTTCCCGGGTGAAAACGTGTTGAAAGTGGTTTGCAAGAGCTTCTGCTTCTGCCTGGTCCTCAGTGATCAGACAGTTGTTCACTTTAAGCATCTGGACACCAGTGTTGTCTGTCCGTCTGGATTTCACATATCTCCAAAAAGCCTTGGGTTGCTCTCCCCCAAGAATAGAAGAAACATGTTGTCTATGAGCACTCCTGATTGCACGATCGACTTGCTTTTGCACTCTTGTGAAATTGTCCCAGTCCAGTTTTGTACCCCTTTTTTTTGGCACGGATATAAAACTTCTCTTTCTTAATTAATTAGAAAGGGTGACTTTAAGGTGTGACTTTAAGGTGAGAGGGGCAATTGTTTACAGTGGTGGGTACCTGCAACGTGCTGCCAGGGTTGGTGGTGGAGGAATAATGGCATTTCAGAAGCTATTGGACAGGGACATGCATATGCAGAGTATAGAGGGACGTGGATTCTATGCAGGCTGGTAGGAGTTGAATTTGGCATCATGTTCGGCACAGACACAGCCAAAGGATCTCATCCCGTGTTGTCGTATTCTCCTGCCCAGTCCATCACAGATTCTGTCCTCCCCACCATCGAAGGGATCTATCGAAGTCGCTGCCTCAAAAAGGCAGCCAGCAACATCAGAGACCCACACCATCCTGGCCACGCACTCATCTCACCCCTGGCATTGGGAAGAAGGTACAGGAGCCTGAAAACTGTAACGTCCAGGTTCAGGAACAGCTTCTTCCCTACAGCCATCGGGCTATTAAACACAACAACCTCTGAACCACATAGACTTTTTCATTTTGGTCCCCTTCGGTCATGGCTGACCATGGGTGCTATTCTCTATATGGAGGACGCCTGTGTGTGACTTTGTTTAACGTGGGGAGACTGGTGCACAGACAGCCACCCCACGGTCAATAAACAATACACAATAGACAATAGGTGCAGGAGTAGGCCATTTGGCACTTCGAGTCAGCACCGCCATTCAATGTGATCATGGCTGATCATCCCCAATCCCGTTCCTGCCTTCTCCCGATATCCCCTGACTCTGCTATCTTTAAGAGCCCTTCGGTCCTTGACATAGTCAGGATGGAAGCCCGGTCTCTGGCGCTATGAGGCCGCAACTCTACCGCTGCGCCACCGAGATGAAAATGCGACGATACTACAGAGTGGCCTAAGACTTTGTGTCGAACATAAAACCTTCGCAGAGTTTGCCCGCCTGGTGCCAAGACTACACATTTGATAGACTGAGCAATTGCTTTAATTACGGGAAACGCTATTTTATGAGCGAATTAACTATTGAGCATTGACATTTTCAGAGCAGCCCAGATGTAGCTCTGTTGTAGAATGGTGAATGTAATTTGTAGTTTTACCCAAATGATCCAGCCACAAGACTTGTGTCGCAAACATCACTCACACTCGCTGAACTAACCCAATCTGTTCCTGTTCGCTCACCCTCCATGCAAGTCCCTACAGTAGCAAACACACTTCCAAAGGATTTCATTTGTTGTTCAGCAAAATCCCTCTAATCCAGCACTGTTCGGAGACGCAAGAAACTGCAGGTGATGGAATCCTGAGGAAAACACAAAGTGCTGGAGTAACTCAATGGGTCAGACAGCATCTCTGGAGGACGTGGATTGATGGCGTTTCAGGTTGGGAATTTTCTTCTGACGGATTGATAGAAGGGAGTGCTTTTTATAAAGTATTTTTTAAAGTTTAGCGTTTAGAGATACGGCTTGGAAACAGGCCCTTTCGTCCCACCGTGTCCCCCGCGCGACCAGCAATTCCCCGCACACGAGCACCATCCTACACATTAGGGACAATTTACAGTTTTTACCGAAGACAAATTAACCTACAAGCCCACACGTCTTTGGAGTGTGGGAGAAAACCGGAGCACCCGGAGAAAACCCGCGCAGGTCACGGGGAGAGAACGTGCAAACTCCACCCAGGCATTCATTCCATTGCCTTCCATCACATGTTGATTCCACTGTGGTGGGTGTTTGTGTTAAATTCTATTGTGTATTGTGCGCGTTTTGATTGTGTGGCTGCATGGTAACTCATTTCACTGGACCTTAATTGGTGCGTGTGTCAAATAAACTTTGATGCTTGAACCCATAGTCAGGATCGAACCAGGGTCCCTGGCACTGTGAGGAGGAGGCAGCTCTGCCTGCTGTGCCACCGTGCCACACAATGTGTGTTTTACTACTCCAAAAGCCCTGTCCCACTTTACCGAGTTGCTCACGAACTCTCCCGAGTTTACCCCTTGATTTGAACTCGGAGAATTACTCGGGGCTATTTTTTTAAACTCGTGGACATTTTTCAACATGTTGAAAAAAACGTCCCGACTTACCTGATGCCCTGAGTTCCTATAGAAACATAGAAACATAGAAATTAGGTGCAGGAGTAGGCCATTCGGCCCTTCGAGCCTGCACCGCCATTCAATATGATCATGGCTGATCATCCAACTCAGTATCCTGTACCTGCCTTCTCTCCATATCCTCTGATCCCCTTAGCCACAAGGGCCACATCTAACTCCCTCTTAAATATAGCCAATGAACTGGCCTCGACTACCCTCTGTGGCAGGGAGTTCCAGAGATTCACCACTCTCTGTGTGAAAAAAGTTCTTCTCATCTCGGTTTTAAAGGATTTCCCCCTTATCCTTAAGCTGTGACCCCTTGTCCTGGACTTCCCCAACATCGGGAGCAATCTTCCTGCATCTAGCCTGTCCAACCCCTTAAGAATTTTGTAAGTTTCTATAAGATCCCCTCTCAATCTCCTAAATTCTAGAGAGTATAAACCAAGTCTATCCAGTCTTTCTTCATAAGACAGTCCTGACATCCCAGGAATCAGTCTGGTGAACCTTCTCTGCACTCCCTCTATGGCAACAATGTCCTTCCTCAGATTAGGAGATCAAAACTGTACGCAATACTCCAGATGTGGTCTCACCAGAGCCCTGTACAACTGCAGAAGCACCATCCGCCCCCACTTTCAAGGACATTTTACGAGCTCACTGATTTCTAAATCAGAGAATGCAAGACTGAAGATGACATTTCGCAGGCTGGGGTGAGCTGTGTTTTAATGAGCTTGCAGGTTTCAAGCTTTCTAACGCAGCACAGCTAAGCTCTCAAAACAGCAAGACCAGCCCGGGTGACACAGTGAAATATAAGGCGCCCTGTAGAAATGGCAGGATTTACATAAAGCAATTTCCTCCATGTCTAACATGTTTTTCAAAATTAATATATATTGACAGAGAAATTATCCCTTCTGATGTCTTCCTGAACTGTGCGGGAAGCCAAGGTGCTTGTGTAGCTCACACATCAAATGGAAATGCGACTTAAGTATTCTGAAGCGTTGTTAAAAAGATTAAGAAAAGGCTTTCCTAAAGGTGAAGAGGAAAAAAAAACTGCGATCGCTACTCTCACAATACCCCATACAAGTGTAAGCTTTCTGTAAAGATCTACTTTGAAGTACAATTCAGATGAAAAACTTGCATTTGTTGGGCTTTTCAGTAGCTGGGATGCAGGGAAATGTGGGATGAAAACAGCAGTGAGCGAGAGAGCTATTGTATTAGGATCGTGGCTCATTCTCAATCCAGACCTCCTGCCTCTCTGATCACTATACCCATCATTTCCCTCGGTGTCCAAAAATGTGCCAATAGACAATAGACAATAGGTGCAGGAGTAGGACATTCGGCCCTTCGAGCCAGCACCGCCATTCAATGTGATCATGGCTGATCATCCCCAATCAGTACCCCGTTCCTGCCTTCTCCCCATATCTCCTGACTCCGCTATTTTTAAGAGCCCTATCTAGCTCTCTCTTGAAAGTATCCAGAGAACCCGCCTCTACCGCCCTCTGAGGCAGAGAATTCCACAGACTCACAACTTGAGAGATTTTTTTTTTTACAACTCAGTCAGATTTTGATCGAGAAGGGCACAATTTTGGACACTGATAGAATATTCATGTTGGAAAATCATGGAAGAAAAAGGTTACGGAGAGATATCAGGAGATTGGGGTTGAGCGGGAGAGATAGACCAGCCAAGATTGAATGGCGGAGTAGACTTGATGGGCTGAATGGCCTAATTCAGCTCTTCTTACGGTCTTAAAAGGACACAAAGTGCTGACGAAACTCAGCGGGTCAGGCAGCGTCTGTGGAGAACATGGATAGGATGTATTTCGGGTTGCGATCCTTCTTCGGACTCCAGGAAATAGGCAACGTTTCGGCCAAAACCCTTCTTCAGACTGATGGAGGGTGGGGGGGGGGGGGACATCTTCTACCCAACAAAAGCAGGTAGCGCAGTGGCGCAGTGGTAGAGAGCGCCAGGGACCCGGGTTCCAACTTGACTCTGGGCGCTGTCTGTGTGGAGTTTGTAGGTCTTCCCTGAGTCTGTTCTGGGTTAGTTTTTTTCCGGGTACTCCGGTTCCCTCCCGAAAATCCAAAGACGTACAGGTTTGTAGGTTAATTGGCTTTGGGAAACGATCTGAGGATCAGATCAGATGTTTACGAAAAAACTGCAGATGCTGGAATAATCGAAGGTAGACAAAAATGCTGGAGAAACTCAGTGGGTGAGGCAGCATCTATGGAGCGAAGGAATAGGTGACGTTTCGGGTCGAGACCCTTCCCCAGATCCGAAACATCGCCGATTCCTTCACCCCATAGATACTGCCTCACCCACTGAGTTTCTCCAGCATTTTTGTCTAAAATCAGATCAGACATCTGAAGAAGGGTCTCGCCCAAAACGTCACACATTTCTTCTCTCCAGAGATGCTGCCTAGCCCGCTGAGTTACTCCAGCTTTTTGTGTCTAACTTCGGTTTAAACCAGCATCTGCAGTTCCTTTCCAAATGAAACTATTGATGGTGACGCTGGGGCAAGGAGATACACTGATGAGAAACTGATTTGGGTAATTGGGTTCAATTCTGCTCACTCTGCTATAGGATGTTGTTCAGCTGGAAAGAGTGCAGAGAAGATCTGTGACGATCCTGCCAGGAATTACTGGTAGGGAAAGTTTGGGTAGGCAAGGACTGCCGACCAACATGTTGCATCTACACTAGTCCCACCTGCCCGCCTCTAGCCTTTCCTATTCATGCACCTGTCCAAATGTTGTTTAAACATTGTGATAGTACCTGACTCAATCTGTCAGCACATTCCATATACCCACCTCCCTCTGTGTGAAGAAAAGTTGCCCCTAAAACAAGATTACTATCTAAATGGCATCAAGTTGGGAAAAGGGGAAGTACAATGGGATCTGGGGGTCCTTGTTCATCAGTCTAAGAAAGTAAGCATGCAGGTACAGCAGGCAGTGAAGAAAGCTAATGGCATGTTGGCCTTTATAACAAGAGGAGTCGAGTATAGGAGCAAAGAGGTCCTCCTGCAGTTGTACAGAGCCCTAGTGAGATCACACCTGGAGTATTGTGTGCAGTTTTGGTCCCCTAATTTGAGGAAGGACATTCTTGCTATTGAGGGAGTGTAGCGTAGGTTTACAAGGTTAATTCCCGGGATGGCGGGACTGACATATGCTGAGAGAATGGAGCGGCAGAGCTTGTACACTTTAGAAGGATGAGAGGGTATCTTATTGAAACATATAAGATTGTTAAGGGTTTGGACACGCTAGTGGCAGGAAACATGTTCCCGATGTTGGGGGAGTCCAGAACCAGGGGCCACAGTTTAAGAATAAGGAGTAAGCCATTTAGAACGGAGATGAGGAAACACTTTTTCTCACAGAGAGTGGTGAGTCTGGGGAATTCTCTGCCTCAGAGGGCGGTGGAGGCATGTTCTCTGGATGCTTCAAGAGGGAGCTAGATAGGGCTCTTAAAAATAGCGGAGTCAGGGGATATGGGGATATGGGGAGAAGGCAGGAACGGGGTACTGATTGGGGATGATCAGCCATGATCACATTGAATGGCGGTGTTAGCTCGAAGGGCCGAATGGCCTACTCCTGCACCTATTGTCTATTGTCTATTGTCAAACCCCTAATAAATATTTCCCTCTCTCACCTTAAACCTATGCACTCTTGTCCTTGATTTCCGCTTCTCTAGGTAAAAGGCTCTTTGCACGATAGCAACTTTGCATGAGTCCCCTACTTTGGATAAAAGATTAGGCATTCACCTTCTCTACTCCCCTCATGATCTTATACATCTCTATGAGATTAACCCCTCATCCTCCTGCGCAAAGCTTTTTACTGTGCCTCGATACACATGACAATAAACTAAACTGAACTGAATCAAGTGCTGGAGGAACACAGAGGGTGCGGCAGCATCTGCGGAGGGAATGGACCGGCGATGTTTCGGCACGAAGGTAGACACAAAATGGCGGAGTAATGGCCCTGCCTCACGGTGCGAGTCCACCCTCGAGTGATCCCGAGTTTAAAACAAATCAAACACATAGTAATCACGTAGAATTAACGCAGCGGGAACGTCGGAACTACTAACGCTAACGGCAGGTACTCGGGAAACATGTTAACTCGTGAAAATCTGAACACACAGTGTTGGAGTAACACAAAACACAGCAGAATTTTGGAAAGGTCATCCCGATACCCATTCCTTCTCTCCAGAGATGCTGCCTGTCCCGCTGAGTTAAAGAGTGCCCACGGTAGACTCACGAGTCGGTACGGTAAACTCACGGCCACTACGTCCTTACAACGAGTTTAAACGTTTAGAATCTTTACTTCAAGAGTAAATTTGACTGGTGGAAATATTTCATCATGTTGAAAGATTTTCACGAGTTAACAAGTTTCCCGAGTACCTGCCGTTAGTGTTACGTTTAACTCAGGGGTTTAACTCAGCAGGGGCAGGCAGCATCTCTGGAGAGAGGGAATGGGTGACCATCTTTGGGCCGAGACCCTTCTTCAGACTGGTCGGCACCCTTCTCAATGTTCTTCAGATGGACATTTGACTGATGTGTATTAAGCCCATGAATAATAGCAGTCACTAATAGCATGGGGATGGGGGTGAATAATTTCCTGCTTTGAAAATTTCATCAGCCTAATTATGCCTCTCTCATATTTATGGGAATATAAGAGTTGAGTGAATTTTTATTATGGGCTTTTTAGTGGTCTAATGGGAGTTCTGGGAACAGATTCTGTCATTGCAGTAATTGGATATCTCCGATTCAATCCCATTGTACGCTACAGAATTCCAATCCTTCACGATTCGTATACACAGGCAGAGATTTGAACAATGTGGGCAGAGAACATAGAAGAGTACAGCACAGGAACAGGCCCTTCGGCCCACCGAGTCCGCGCTGACCAGCGATCCCCGTACACAAGCACTATCCTACACGCACCAATAGACAATAGACAATAGGTGCGGGAGTAGGCCATTCGGCCCTTCGAGCCAGCACCGCCATTCAATGTGATCATGGAAACATAGAAACATAGAAAATAGGTGCAGGAGTAGACCATTCGGCCCTTCGAGCCTCCACCGCCATTCAATATGATCATGGCTGATCATCCAACTCAGTATCCTGTACCTGCCTTCTCTCCATACCCCCTGATCCCTTTAGCCACAAGGGCCACATCTAACTCCCTCTTCAATATAGCCAATGAACTGGCCTCAACTGCATTCTGTGGCAGAGAATTCCAGAGACTGGCTGATTCTATGGCTGATCATCTAACATCAGTACTCCGCCCCTGCTTTTTAACCATATCCCTTGATTCCTTTAGCTCCAAGAGCTAAATCTAACTCTCTCTTGAAAACTGCGCCCGTAGTCAGGATTGAACCGGAATCTCTGGCGCTGTTAAGGGCCTGTCCCACTTTCACGACCTAATTCACGACCTTTTTTACTCGTGGACATTCTTCATCATGTTGAAAAAACGCCCCGACCTACTTGATGCCACGAGTACCTACGACTAGCATCAGGACCTACCTACGACCTCCTACGACCTCCAACGACCTCCAACGACCATGCTGCGAGTATGAGTCAAGGGCAAACTCGGCAGAGGTCGTGAATTAGGTCGTGGAAGTGGGACAGGCCCTTAAGGCAGAATCTCTTGTTTCCCTCTCCCCTGACTCTCAGCCTGAAGAAGGGTGTCGACCCGAAACGTCACCCATTCCTTCTCTCCAGAGATGCTGCCTGTCCCGCTGAGTTACTGCAGCATTTTGTGTCTATGTGCATTAAAGCAGGATTTGGCTGTTCAGCTTTGCTAGCCTGGTTTGACACTCAAGTTTTACCTCAAAACAACTGGCACCAACCCCACGTTCTGGCAACAACCCCACGTTCCTTGGTATCCAAATACTTATCGATCTGTGTCTCAGACACTCTCTGTGACTGCGCCTCCACTGCCCCCTTGGGGACAGAAATCCAATCATTCCTGCCTCTCATCATCTCCATCTTGAATGGTTGGCCTCCTATTTTGGCACTGTGAACCCCTCCAACTTGTACGCAAGGGTAAACATCATCATGAATGCAAGGATGTTGTACATTTCAGTGAGATCGCTTCTTGTCCTTCGAAAGAGAGTACAGTCTACATATTCTCTCGGCAAGGCCAGCAGCTCAATCAAGGACCAGTCTCAGCCCCGGTCACCCTCTCTTCTCCCCTCTCCCAACAGGCAAGAGGGACAGAAATTTGCCTCCACCACCACCCTTGGCAGTGTGATCGAACACGCACACCTCCAGATTCAAGGACAGTTTCTTTTCAACAGTTATCAGGCAACAAAATTGTCTTCTCCGCAACTAGTGAACGGTCCTGAACTACTATCTACCTCATTGGAGACCCTCAAACTATCTTTAATCGGACCTTATCGGCCTGTCCCACTTAGGCGATTTTTTAGCGTTCTGCCGGCGACTGTCAAGCCAAGATGATACAGACACACTGGCACAATAATGAAGACGGCTAGCACAATGTACGGTAAAGGGGCTGTCCCACTTGGGCGACCTAATCCGCAAGTTAAGAAGAGTGTCTTCGACCTTCAAGCTTGGGGGCACTCGCCTGGAAAGCCTCGAGCTGGATCGACCGTCCGCGTTGAAACCGGGAGCTGGATCGACCGACCGACCGCACACACGCACGCACGCACGCACGCACGCACGCACGCACGCACGCACGCACACACACACACACACACACACACACACACAAACACACACACACACACACACCCACACACACACACACACACACACACACACACACACACACACACACACACACACACACACACACACACACACACATACATTGCGAAGGCGGGCACCGGCGAAAGTGGGGAGCGCTGTCTGCGCGATGAAGAGGAATGGCTGCCAAAGTGTAGGGTAAGTCCTTTAGAGAGCGCGGGGTGGGGGAGAGAAGGGGAGAGAGGGAGGGAGAGGGGGAGAGAAGGGGAGAGAAGGGGAGAGAGGGGAGAGAGGGGGAGAGAAGGGGAGAGAAGGGGAGAGAGGGGAGAGAGGGGGAGAGAGGGGGAGAGAAGGGTAGAGAGGGGAGCGAAGGGGAGAGAAGTGGAGAGAAGGGGGGGGGGGAGAAGGAGTGGAGACACTTTTAAGAAGTATAATAAAGTTTAGCGGGCATTTAACCTACCGGTCGGTTTTCCTTGGTCCTGGAAACTCCAATGAGCCAATGGCCGGTCAGTGAAGGAGATTGCCTACGGCTGCCCTCGGCTGCCTGTAACTAAATAGTGACCCCACTCCACTGCACTACGAGTTCACAAGAACCATGACGACCAAATTTTACTCGCGGAAAATTATTCAACATGCTGAAAAAATGTCCGCGACCTAGCTGAGGCCGCGAGTACTCGGGAACTTCCCTCGAGCATGAAGGAGAGTTCCAGTGACCACATAGGACCTCCTAGGACCACGTGTCGACCAGGCTGCGAGTTTGAGTCAAGGGCAAACTCTTCTAAACTCGCAGATTAGGTCGCCCAAGTGGGACAGGCCCTTAAGTCGACAGATGGCACAATGGGCTAAGTGTTCAGCTGGCAACCGGAAGGTAGCTGGTTCGAATCCCGCTTGGAGTGCATACTGTCGTTGTGTCCTTGGGCAAGACACTTCACCCACCTTTGCCTGTGTGTGTGAATGTAATTATGTGAAGCACTTTGGGGTCAATGCAAGTTGACTAAAAATGTGCTAAATAAAGAAATTTTAATTTTAATTTAATTTAAATTTAAATTTAAGTCCTTTAAAAGGGGGGGGGAGAGGGGAGGAGAAGGGGGAGGGGAGGAGAAGGGGGAGGGGAGAAGGGGGAGGGGAGAAGGAGTGGAGACACTTTTAAGAAGCCAGAGATACACAACTGTGAAGTTCGGTGGACATTTAACATTACCGGTCGGTTTTCCTTGGTTCTGAAAACTCGTGCTTACGTTTTTTTTCCCCCAATGAGCCAATGAAAATGCCCGGTCAGCAAAGGCGATTAACTAAAATAACCTACGACTACCTCGACTACCCATAACTGCATGGTGACCCCACTACAACTGCACCTATAACCATATAACAATTACAGCACGGAAACAGGCCATCTCGGCCCTACAAGTCCGTGCCGAACATCTTTTTTCCCTTAGTCCCACCTGCCTGCACTCATACCATAACCCTCCATTCCCTTCTCATCCATATGCCGATCCAATTTATTTTTAAATGATACCAACGAACCTGCCTCCACCACTTCCACTGGAAGCTCATTCCACACCGCTACCACTCTCTGAGTAAAGAAGTTCCCCCTCATGTTACCCCTAAACTTCTGTCCCTTAATTCTCAAGTCATGTCCTCGTGTTTGAACCTACGACTACAGGATTAGCGATTTTCTCCACGGCGACCAAAATCTTTCAACATTTTGAATATGCGGCCACCATACTAAGGCCGCAACTAGTTCCCAGAATGCGGGAACTCCTCGCGACCATGAAGGAGACTCACCAGAGACCCCCTTTAAAAATAAGGGGTAAGCCATTTAGAATGGAGACGAGGAAACACTTTTTCTCACAGAGAGTGGTGAGTCTGTGGAATTCTCTGCCTCAGAGGGCGGTGGAGGCAGGTTCTCTGGATGCTTTCAAGAAAGAGCTAGATAGGGCTCTTAAAGATAGCGGAGTCAGGGGATATGGGGAGAAGGCAGGAACGGGGTACTGATTGGGGATGATCAGCTATGATCACATTGAATGGCGGTGCTGGGTCGAATGGCCGAATGGCCTACTCCTGCACCTATTGTCTATTGTCTATTGTCCATTGTCTATTGTAATGTGGTGATCATGAGGCGAGCGCAGTCTCCTGCACACGCCTAAAAAGTGGGACAGGCCCATTACTGGACTTGAATTTGCTGAAAACATTATACCCTTTATCCTGCATCCTTACACTGTGGATGGCTGGATTATAAACAGGTGTAGTCTTTTCACTGACTGGGTGGCACACAACAAAAAGCTATTCACTGTACCTCCGTACACGTGACAATACTAAACTAAACTAAACTAAACTCTCCTCGAGTGGCAGACTCCCATTCCAGGAGTTAGTCGAATTATAGCAGGACACATGTTGTGAAACAAAGTGATCTTTATTGTGTTATACAGAGAACAGCTCACACACGTCTGGGGAGAGTTCTCCCAGAGTTCTCTATATATATCAGGGCACACCCTGAAACCACGTGAAAACAAGGTTAATTCCCGGGATGGCGGGACTATCATATGCTGAGAGAATGGAGCAGCTGGGCTTGTACACTCTGGAGTTTAGAAGGATGAGAGGAGATCTCATTGAAACATATAAGATTGTTAAGGGCTTGGACACGCTAGAGGCAGGAAACATGTTCCCGATGTTGGGGGAGTCCAGAACCAAGGGCCACAGTTTAAGAATAAGGAGAAAGCCATTTAGAACGGAGACAAGGAAACAATTTTTCTCACAGAGAGTGGTGAGTCTGTGGAATTCTCTGCCTCAGGGGGCGGTGGAGGCAGGTTCTCTGGATACTTTCAAGAGAGAGCTAGAAAGGGCTCTTAAAGATAGCGGAGTCAGGGGATATGGGGAGAAGGTGGGAATCAGGTACTGATTGGGGATGATCAGCCTTGATCACATTGAAGGGCCGAATGGCCTACTCCTGCACCTATTTTCCATTGTCTATTGACATCTTCCCGCCAAACACAGTCACGTGACTCTGCCAGGCCTAGTGCCGGGGGTTGGCCCAGTAAGTGTCCTAACCACCAGGTGGCGCCACAGAATGTACCTTCACTGCATGTCTTCTGGTGCAAGGATGCTCTCCTGCTCATTCTCCATATTTGTTGATCCCCCCCCTCCGTACACTATACTCCAGGAGCAGTCTCACGAGAGCCCCGTAGAACTACCAGTGTGACATCTTTACTCTTCTACACAAATCCGTTTGCAATGAAGACCACCATATCCTCTGCCTCCGCTAATGCTTGCTGAACCGGCTGAGGAAATATTGGCCACAATGGGAACTTGCACGCAAGAATACGTCTGGGATTTGTATATGCGCTCAGAGGTAGGCTGAGCGGGCAAACTAGCTCATAAATAGGGCAGCGGTAGAGTTGCTGCCTCGCAGCGCCAGAGACCCGCGTTCCATCTTGACTTATGGGTGCTGTCTGCGCGGAGTTTGCACGTTCTCCCTGTGACCACGTGGGGTTTCCCTGCGACAGGGTGCTCCTGATTCCTCCCTCACTCCAAAGACGTGCAAGTTTGTAAGTTAATATGCGTTTTATTAAAAATTAGAAATCACTCCAAGTTTGTAGGATACTGCTCGTGTACGGGGAATCGCTGATTGGCGCGGATTCGGTGGGCTGATGGGCCTGTTTCCGTACTGTATCTCTAATCGAAAACCAAATTAAATAGTCAGTCCGTAAGAATATAATTGTCAGTCCGTAAGAATATAATGCCAAGGAGCTGCAGATCTTGGTATACCAAAGAAAGGTACAACATTCTGGAGTAACTCAGTGGGCCAGGCAGCAGCATCTGTGGAGAATATGCATAGGTGATGTTCAGACTGAAGAAGAGTCTCAACCCGATACATTTGCTAGCTCTGGGCCTGTACTCGCTGGAATTTGGAAGGATGAGGAGAAACCTCATTGAAACTTATCGAATAATGAAAAGAGTGGATGCAGTGAGGATATTTCCAATAGTGAGAGACTCTAGAACAGGGGTGGGGAACCTGCGGTTTTAAGGCCGCATGCGGCCTTCCAAGCCATTAAGCGCGGCCTTTTGAATGAATCCAAATTTTGTAGAACAAATCCTCTTATTTGTATTTAAGAAGGAACTGCAGATGCTGGAAAATCGAAGGTAGACGAAAATGCTGGAGAAACTCAGCGGGTGCAACAGCATCTATGGAGCGAAGGAAATAGGCGATGTTTCGGGTCGAGACCTTTCTTCAAGTCTGAAGAAGGGTTTCGGCCCGAAAAACGTTGCCTATTTCCTTTGCTCCATAGATGCTGCTGCACCCGCTGAGTTTCTCCAGCATCTTTGTCTATCTTTTATTTTTATTAATATGTTTTTGTTCATCTTTTATTATTTTAATTTTAATCTTAAAATGAACGTATTTAAAATACCAAAGAGTAAAAGAAGATTCAACTAAATCATCCTCCCCGGCTGACGGCCACAATTAAAACATTAGTAAGTCATGAGGGCTATTTTAACAAAATAATGTACATTTTGAAGTATATCTGATTGATGTTTCTTGGATGCGGCCTTGTTAGATTACAGCTAACTTAATGCGGCCTTCCTCCATGGAAAGGTTCCCCACCCCTGCTCTAGAACCAGAGGGCACAGCCTCAGAATAAAAGGACATTCCTTTAGGAAGGAGATGAGGAGGAATTTCTTTAGCCAGAGAGTGGTGAATCTGTGGAATTCATTGCCACAAAAGGCTGTGGAGTCATAGAGTCATTGTGATACATTGTGGAAACAGGCCCTTCGGCCCAACTTGCCCACATTGGCCAACAACTTGTCCCAGCTACACTCGTCCCACCTGCCCGCGTTTGGTCCATATCCCTCCAAACTTGTCCTATCCATGTAACTGTCTAACTGTTTCTTAAATGATGGGATAGTCCCTGCCTCATCTACCTCCTCTGGCAGCATGTTCCAGACACCCACCACCCTTTGTGTGGAAAAAGTCACCCCTCAGATTCCTATTAAGTCTTTTTCCCTTCACTTTAAACCTATGTCCTCTGATCCTCAATTCACCTACTCTGGGCAAATGACTCTGAGCTTCTGTTACAATACGGACGTGCAAACTCCATAAAAATAGCATCCCTGGTAAGGATCGATTAGTATGGGTGTCAGGGGTGATTCGGAGAAGGAAGGGGAATGGGATTTGGAGGGCGAGATAGATCAGCCATGATTGAATGGCGGAGTAGACGATGGGCCGAATGGCCTAGTTCTTCGCCTATCACTTATGATCTTATGAACTTAAGATTAGTATTGTGTAGTGTTCAAGAACCTGATGTTTTAGTTGAGTTTTGTATAGTTTTGAGATACAGTGCGGAAACAGGCCCTTCGGCCCTCGAATGGCCTAATTCTTCTCCTATCATTTATGAAATTATGACCCCGGGTCTCTGGCGCTGTAAAGGCGGCAACTCTACCGCTGCGCCACTTTGCTGCCCCTTTGTGATTCTTTGGGTAATTTCAGTTATATTTAAGATGTGTAAGAGTTTATTCTTAGTTTCTTTTTTTAGGAACAAGAATGTTCCTGCAAGCCCATCAGGAACGTCTGATCTGCTTGGCAGCGGTCTCGTTTCGTGGGGAAACCGAGTGCTTGCATTGACTCTAATCATTGTCCATAGGAACAAGAGCTGGAGAGGAAAAGACTACAATAAGTAGTAAACACTGCCCAGACCATCATCGGCTCTGACCTCCCATCCATCGAGGGGATCTATCGCAGTCGCTGCCTCCAAAAGGCTGGCAGTATCATCAAGGACCCACACCATCCTGGCCACACACTCATCTCCCTGCTACCTTCAGGTAGAAGGTACAGGAACCTGAAGACTGCAACAACCAGGTTCAGGAATAGCTACTTCCCCACAGCCATCAGGCTATTAAACTTGGCTCGGACAAAACTCTGAACATTAATAGCCCATTATCTGTTTAAGAAGGAACTGCAGATGCTGGAAAATCGGAGGTACACAAAAAAGCTGGAGAAACTCTGCGGGTGCAGCAGCATCTATGGAGCGAAGGAAATAGGCAACGTTTCGAGCTGAAACGTTGCCTATTTCCTTCGCTCCATAGATGCTGCTGCACCCGCTCAGCCCATTTTCTGTTATTTGCACTTTATCAGTTTATTTATTCATGTGTGTATATATTTATATAATGGTATATGGACACACTGATCTGTTTTGTAGTCAATGCCTACTATATTCTGTTGTGCTGAAGCAAAGCAAGAATTTCATTGTCCTATCAGGGACACATGACAATAAACTCACTTGACTCTCGACTTGACTCTTGGGACATCTCTATGTCCACAGCCTGCCTCAGTGGTATGGAATAACTCCGTGTGTAAGGTGCATCAAAGTTCATTCCTATTTTAGCGACCAGAGGACTCCATTTATCTCAAAGTGAAGCCTGCGTCTCTATTACACAAGGGGAATATTTCAGAAAGGTCAATTGAACTGCCAGTCAGTGTCATTTGTGTTATACTACTTGAAGAGTGGAGTGCAATATCTTTCCACTTTATAAAAATGCGTTTAGAGTTCATGGCTGGAGTACTCTGTGCATTTCCTCATCTATAGCATCCGCTGCTCTAGGTGTCAGCTGCTCTACATCGGTGAGACCAAGCGCAGGCTTGGCGATCGCTTCGCCCAACACCTCCGCTCGGTTCCCAATAACCAACCTGATCTCCCGGTGACTCCCCCTCCCATTCCAAATTAGACTTTCCTGATATGGGCCTCCGCCATGGCCAGAGTGAGGCCCACCGTAAATTGGAGGAGCAGCACCTCATATGGGTGAGGTGCCTTGGGTAGTTTACACCCCAGCAGTATGAACATTGACTTCTCCAATTTCAGGTAGTCCCTGCTTCCTCCCTCCTTCCCCTCCCCTTCCCACCTCTCCCACAGCCCACTGTCTCCGCCTCTTCCTTTCTCCTTCCCGCCCCCACCCCCACATCAGTCTGAAGAAGGGTCTCAACCTGAAACATCACCCATTCCTTCGCTACATAGATGCTGCCTCACCCGCTGAGTTTCTCCAGCATTTTTGTCTATCTTCAATTGTTCCAGCATCTGCAGTTCTTTCTTAAACAAACTGTGCATTGTTGGTCACCACACTGTAGGAAGGACGTGATTGCAGTACTGATGTCATGCAGTGAATGACTGGGGAGTGTGCAGAGGGTCTATAGTGATAGGAGCAGAATTTGGGCCATTCGGCCCATCAAGTCTACTCCGCCATTCAAGCATGGCTGATCCATCTTTCCCTCTCAACCCCATTCTCCTGCCTTCTCCCCATAACCTCCTGACCTTGTGATCTTGGGGTGCTGAAAGTGGCAACACAAGTGGATATGGTGGTCAAGAAAGCATATGGTATACTTGCCTTTATAGGTCACGGCATTCAGTATAAGAGTCAGGAAGTCATGTGGCAGCATTGTGTAAAACTTTGGGCGGCCTGTAATTTAGAGTATTTGGCGCAGCGGTTGAGTTGCTGCCTCACAGTGAATGGAGCGCCGGAGTTCAGGGTTCGATCCCGACTACGGGCGCTGTCTGTACGGAGTTTGTACGTTCTCCCCGTGACCTGCATGGGTTTTCTCCGAGATCTTCGGTTTCCTCCCACACTCCAAAGACGTGCAGGTTTGTAGATCAGTTGGCTTGGTGTAAGTGTAAAAATTGTCCCTGGTGTGTGTAGGATAGTGTTAACGTGCGGGGATCGCTGGTCGGCGCGGACCCAATGGGCCGAAGGGCCTGTTTCCGCACTGTAGCTCTAAACCAAACTAAACTAAACTATTGTGTGCATTTCTGGTCTCATTAAGAGTGAAGAGTCAAGAGTGGTATATTGTCATATGTATTGAAACAGACTAGTGAAATTCTTACTCATAACAGCACGACATGTTTGTGAACCGACTCGGTCGGTGGGGGCGCTGCAAGGCGGCAGTCCTGTCAGCAGCGTGCCCGCTTTTTCTACTTTTTTTCTTTTTTTTAGTATGTTTTAATGTATGTTTCTTTGTGTGTCTTGTGTGGGGGGTGGTGGGGGGGGGTAAGGGGGAAACCACTTTGGTCGCCTCCTCCATGGAGAGGCGGCTTTTTCCATGTCGCCTCCCCCGTGGCCTAACAGCAAGGATCGGTGCAGCCTTTCCCGGAGAAGCGCTTGGGGCTTTAGTGGTGGGCGCAGCGCGGACTCTCGTCGCGGAGCGGGCGAGCCCTCCACGGGGCACTCCATTAGCTGGCCCGTGACAGCCTGAAGCCGCGGTCTGCAGAGCTCCAGCTAGCGCAGCGTCCGCAGCCTGGGGTCCCTTGTTGGGGACCCGGGTGGAGAAGAGCTCCGACCGCCGGCCCGCGGCCAACCTCTACCGCGGGCCCGGCGCGGACTTACCATCAGGAGGGGGACTCTTTCCGGGGACCCCTGGAGAGGAGCTCTGACCGCCGGCCCTGCGGTCTGCGGTGTTTCCGGCTGCGGCGCAGCGGGAACTTTAAATCTTCGACTGCCGGCCTGCGGCCTACATCAACTTGAAGCCGCGGTCTCCGGTGGGGAGGCACCAATTCAGGACTTACCTGGACTTTTACCTTGTCTGCACATCTGGACGCCTGCAGCGGTGGCTGCGGAGGGTTGAGGTCCCGACCACGGGGGAAAATGGAGGAGGACTGGCCAAATGTTGTGCCTTCCACCACAGTGATGAATGCTGTGGTGGTTGTTTGTGTTAAATTTTTATCGTGTATTGTGTGTTATTTATCATTGTCCCGCTGCTGGCAATTTCATTTCAGTTGCACTTTATGTGCAATGTGACGAATAAAACTGATTGTATTGATTGTAAATACAGTACTCAATAGATAAGATAATCAAGAAGCATTAAAAAAAGTTCAATACATTTTAAAAATTGTGCAAAAAAATCCTAGAAGAAAATCCCCAGAGCAATCAAGGCAGTTTATACTTTGAGTTTGTAGTTCATTGTGAGTGGTTACAGGAAGTATGTGGAGGCTTTGGAGAGGATTTAGAAGCGGTCCAACCGGATGAATGAGTGAATGAATGAGTGTATTTGCCAAGTAGATTCACATACAAGGAATTTGCCTTGGTGCTCCGCTCGCAAGTAACAACACAACATACAGTGACCATTAAGAAAGACACATAAAACATTGAACATTAATAATAAAACATTATAGTTTAAATATGCGAATGAAATAAAATACCAGAACAAAAGGAGATCCGGTCGCCCGGATTGGACAGGATTTAGCTGTAACGAGAGGTTGGACAAAACTTGATTTAGACACTAGACATTAGACAATAGGTGCAGGAGTAGGCCATTCGGCCCTTCGAGTCCTTTCAATGTGATCATGGCTGATCATCCCCAATCAGTACCCCGTTCCTGCCTCTCCCCATATCCCGTGACTCCGCTATCTTTAAGAGACCCATCTAGCTCTCTCTTGAAAGCATCCAGAGAACCGACCTCCACCGTCCTCTGAGGCAGAGAATTCCACAGACTCACCACTTTCTGTGTGAAAAAGTGTTTCCTCGTCTCCGTTCTAAATGGCTTACCCCTTATTCTTAAACTGTGGCCCCTGGTTCTGGACTCCCCCAACATCAGGAACATGTTTCCTGCCTCTAGTGTGTCCAAACCCTTAATAATCTTGTATGTTTCAATAAGATCCCCTCTCACCCTTCTAAACTCCAGAGTATACAAGCCCAGCTGCTCCATTCTCTCAGCATATGACAGTCCTGCCATCCCGGGAATTAACCTTTTTTTTCTCTGGACTATTGGAGAATGAGGGGAGACCAGATAGAAGTCTAAAACCCGGGGAGTCATAGATAGGCTGTCAGAGCCTTTGTCCCAGGATGGAAATGTCAAAGACTTGAGAGCATTGCTTTAAGATGTGAGAGAGAAGGTTCATGGGAGATGTGCGGGCCAAGTTATGTACAGTGATCAATGGGTGCCTGGAACCTGCTGACTAGGAATATAGTCAAACCAGATGCAATTGGAATAATTAAGAGGCATTTAGATATCCACATGAGCAAGCAGGAGATGGAGGGATGTCCAAATGTCCAGATGGGATTAGTTCTTAAACTCATGTGATGGGAGCAGAATTAGGCCATTCAGCCCATCAAGTCTATTACATAGAAAACATAGAAAATAGGTGCAGGAGGAGGCCATTCGGCCCTTCGAGCCAGCACCGCCATTCATTGTGATCATGGCTGATCATCCCCCATCAATAACCCGTGCCTGCCTTCTCCCCATATCCCTTGACTCCACTAGCCCCTAGAGCTCTATCTAACTCTCTCTTAAATCCATCCAGTGACTTGGTCTCCACTGCCCTCTGTGGCAGGGAATTCCACAAATTCACAACTCTCTGGGTGAAAAAGTTTTTTCTCACCTCAGTCTTAAATGACCTCCCCTTTATTCTCAGACTGTGGCCCCTGGTTCTGGACTCGCCCAACATTGGGAACATTTTTCCTGCATCTAGCTTGTCTAGTCCTTTTATAATTTTAATATGTTTCTATAAGATCCCCCCTCCAAATTTATTTTTGGAGCGGCGATGGTATGGCTCCACGGTGATTAGGGAACGGCAAAGCCGGTAGATGTTCTTCAACATGGTTACCACACCTTATTAAGAATACCTGTGTCGTTGTCAGCTGAGGAGGGGCGGGGAGGGTGCTTAGTTTAATCCAGAGGTACAGCGCGGAAACGGGCCGTTCAGCCCACCGGGTCCGCACTGACCAGCGATCCCTGCAGACTAACACTGTCACACATCATCAGCGGTCACTCAATAGACACCAGACAATAGACAATAGGTGCAGGAGTAGGCCATTCGGCCCTTCGAGCCAGCACCGCCATTCAATGTGCTCATGGCTGATCATCTCCAATCAGTACCCCGTTCCTGCCTTCTCCCCATATCTCCTGACTCCGCGATCTTTAAGAGCCCTATCTGGTTCTCTCTTGAAAGTATCCAGAGAACCTGTCTCCACCGCCCTCTGAGGCAGAGAATTCCACAGACTCACCACTCTCTGTGTGAAAAAGACAATCCTGTACACGTACACTGTGGAAGGTTCGATTGTGATCATCATGTTTTGTCTTTCCACTAACTGGAACGACTTCAGAGGCCTTGTGCACATCTATGTCACACACACATTCGATCACGCAACGTATCCTACCGTTGGCTACTCTATCCAAATTGCCATCGGTGTCATTTCTCTGCTTCCTCCGTTCTGTCGTTCATCTGGGCGTGGTGGGAAGAAGCGGGAATAGTTTAGTTCACAGATAGTTTAGTGCTACAGCGTGGAAGCAGGACCTTTGCCTCACCATGTCCGCACCGACCAGCGATCACCCCATACACACTAGTTCCATCCTACACTCTGGGGGCAATTTACAGAGGCCAATTAGTCGACAAACCTGTTCGTCTTTGGAGTGTGGGAGGAAACCGGTTAATTCGCTCGGCATAAGTGTAAAATTATTCCTAGTGTGTGTAGAATAGTGTTAGTATGTGGGGATCGCTGGGCCGAAAGGCCTGTTTCCATGCTGTATCTCTAAACTAAACTCAAATATTCCCTGGAGAACATGTTTCGTTTAGTTTAGTTTAGTTTAGAGATACAGCGCAGAAACAGGCCCTTCGGTTCACCGAGTCCACGCCGACCAGCGATCCTCACACACTAACACTACCCTACACACACTAGGGACAATATACATTTATACCAAGCCAATTAACCTACAAACCTGCACGTTTTTGGAGTGTGGGAGGAAACCGGAGCATCCGGAGAAAACCCACGCAGGTCACGGGGAGAACGTACAAACTCCGTACAGACAGCACCCGTAGTCGGGATCAAATCGGGGTCTCTGGCGCTGAGAGAATTGTCTGTGGAATTGTCTGTGGAATTCTCTGCCTCAGAGGGCGGTGGAGGCAGGTTCTCTGGATGCTTTCAAGAGAGAGCCAAATAGGGCTCTTAAAAATAGCGGAGTCAGGGGATATGGGGAGAAGGCAGGAACGGGGTACTGATTGGGGATGATCAGCCATGATCACATTGAATGGCGGTGCTGGCTCGAAGGGCTGAATGGCCTACTCCTGCACCTATTGTCTATTGTCTATTGCCTATTGTGAGGCAGCAACTCTACGCTGCACCACCAGGCCACCCTAGTTCCAGTACACCCTAGTTTGCATTGTCCAGCTGAGCTCGGAGGCAGCTGGCAGATGAAAGATGAAGCATCTGCCAATTAAAGTGCTGAATCCTCGTCAGTAATTAATATCAACTCAATCCTTGTAAGTAGCTCTTGAGACAAACTAAGAACAGCCAAACTCACGGCACACTGGCATGTAAATATGCGGCGGGTGTTCTCAGATATTAATTAATCTTCGGTCTTGGCATGCAAATTAAGAAGATTAGTGTCTTTACAAACCAAAGAAGATCCGAAGTGGCTCTTCAGACATTCTCCCATGCTCTTCGTTGATGCTGAGTTGCCCACTCATACCCGACTTGTTTTATCAGCTTATGCCCCTCTCCACAGAGGTGAGTACAGGACTTAAGGCTGCCACTTCTATGCAGTAGGGAGTGATCACCGCACCGTTGGACATAACTCCGCACATTGGCCCTCATCTGTCAGAGTATTTATGTGGATGTCATAGAAACATAGAAAATAGGTTTGAAGGAGGCCATTCTGCCCTTCGAGCCAGCACCGCCACTCATTGTGATCATGGCTGATCTTCCCCAATCAATAACACGTGCCTGCCTTCTCCCCATATCTCTTGACTCCACTAGCCCCTTGGGCGAGTCCAGAACCAGGGGCCACAGTTTTAGAATAAAGGGGAGGCCTTTTAAGACTGAGGTGAGAAAAAACGTTTTCACCCAGAGAGTTGTGAATTTGTGGAATTCCCTGCCACAGAGGGCAGTGGAGGCCAAGTCACTGGATGGATTTAAGAGAGAGTTAGATAGAGCTCTAGGGGCTAGTGGAGTCAAGGGATATGGGGAGAAGATATGATCACAATGAATGGCGGTGCTGGCTCGAAGGGCCGAATGGCCTCCTTCAAACCTATTTTCTATGTTTCAAGTCAAGTCAAGTCAAGTCAAGTTTATTCGTCACACACATACAAGATGTGCAGTGAAATGAAAAGTGGCAATGCTCGCGGACTTTGTGCAAAAACACAAACAAACAAACAACCAGACAAACTACAAACAAAATAGAACAGAATCACACATGCTTAAGGTGAGCAGCTCCTTCAAGCCACAATTGAACCAGCGACCTAAGGATGACCATGTTTCCACTACAGTCCTCCGCTCTACCAACTGAGCTATCGAAGGAAAGTTTCTATGTTACTAAATCAGCGTTCAATAAACGCACGCACGGTGCAGGAAAAGAGTTGCCTTATTTGCATGTTAATAGTATTTATACGCAATAAATCGGCCGCTACTCTCTCCAGCACACATGCCACAACTACTCCCAGTCTCATTAAACCCTCGTGAAATATTCTCTCGCTCTCGCCACCAGCCGGGTAGTTTGTCAAGGAAAGATGTGTCTGGACGTGGAGGGGGGGCACGAAAGGTCACCACCAAACCTGACAGCAGGAAGCACGGTCACGGATTTACGGTCAGCCACGGCGATTTAAAAGAACAGAAACTACACTCCAGATCACCCCTACTCTTCTGCTGACGTCAGGCCCATATTTAACATCCCATCTCCCTGTGACAGCTCCCTGGAGCGTGACAGTTCCCTTTGCGGCACAGATGACACAGAATTCACTTTATTTATTTTTCTGCTGCAGGATTTTACAGGAGGTGTGAAATAGGAAGGGAAGCATCCAGCTCACGGTGTCCCAGAGTCTCGCAGCGTGGAAACAGGCCCTTCGGCCCACAATGTCTGTGCCGAACCTGATGCCAAGGTCAAGCCTTATCTGCCTAAGAGTCATAGAGTCAGAAGGTGGACACAAAACGCTGGAGTAACTCAGCGGGACAGGCAGCATACAGGAGTCATTGGGCCATACAGCGTGGAAGCAGGCCCTTCAGACCAACTTGCCCACTCGGACCAACATGCCCCATCTACACTAGTCTAGTCTGCCTGTGTTTGGCCCATATCCCTCTAAACCAGGGGTCGGCAACCTACGACCCAGGGGCCGGATCTGGCCCGTAACCCGAAATCATCCGGCCCGCTGGCGGTTTTTTTTCAATTAGTTTTCGCGACCTGGGAACTGCAGCCAGTCCCGAGAGCACGAGGGGTCTGACAACTGCAGAAAACTAATTGAAAAACATGTGAAAACTAATGCAAAAAACAACACCAAGTGTCACACTAGTTAGTATGTATTATTACCATGTATTAGTACGAATGGATGTATTATTAGTATGTATTAATACTAATGTATGTATTGTTAGTATGTATTAGTACTAATGTATGTATTATTAGTATGTATTAGTACTAATGTATGTATTATTAGTATGTATTATTATTAATGTATGTATTATTAGTATGTATTAGTACTAATGCATGTATTATTAGTATGTATTAGTACTAATGCATGTATTATTAGTATGTATTAGTACTAATGCATGTATTATTAGTATGTATTAGTACTAATGCATGTATTATTAGTATGTATTAGTACTAATGTATGTATTATTAGTATGTATTAGTACTACTAATAGTGGTGGACGCTGCTGCGACCCGACCCCCGGAGATTCGGAGGCTGCAACTGCGGGTTTGGCGGGCGGCACCGGGAGCCCGCGGGTCCCTGCTGGGAGACCGCTTTTCGGGGCTTAGGCAGCGGCGACTTCTCCCGCCCGAGTTGCGGGGTTGAAGAGCTCCTGGAGCGGGGCCTTACACCATCGCCCCGCGCGGCTTGGAATGGCCGCGGGACTCTGCGAGCGCACGCCGGGGGCTCTAACATCAAGAACCCGGTGTGCGACCTAGGTGGCTTTAAGGGTTGCAGAGAAGATTTACGAGGATTTTGTCAGGACTCAGTGATCAGAGGGGATAGGATGAGCATAGAAACATAGAAACATAGAAAATAAGTGCAGGAGGAGGCCATTCGGCCCTTCAAGCCAGCACCGCCATTCATTGTGATCATGGCTGATCTTCCCCAATCAATAACACGTGCCTGCCTTCTCCCCATATCTCTTGACTCCACTAGCCCCTTGGGCGAGTTCAGAACCAGGGGCCACAGTTTTAGAATGAAGGGGAGGCAGCGGCGACTTCTCCCGCCCGAGTTGCGGGGTTGAAGAGCTCCTGGAGCGGGGCCTTACACCATCGCCCCGCGCGGCTTGGAATGGCCGCGGGACTCTGCGAGCGCACGCCGGGGGCTCTAACATCAAGAACCCGGTGTGCGACCTTGGTGGCTTTAATGGCCGCGGGACAATCGCCATCGCCCGCCGGGGGCTTTGACTTTGACTTTGACTGACATCGGGGGGGAGAGTGCAGTGGAGAGATAAGTTTTTTTGGCCTTCCCTCACAGCAATGTGATGGATGTTTATGTAAATTATGTTGTGTCTTGGGTCTATTTGTTTGTAATGTATGGCTGCAGAAACGACATTTCGTTTGGACCTCAAGGGGTCCAAATGACAATAAATTGAATTGTGTTGTATTGTATTGTATTGTATTGTATTGTATTGTATTAGTATGTATTATTATTAATGTATGTATTATTAGTATGTATTAGTACTAATGTATGTATTATTAGTATGTAATATTACTAATGTATGTATTATTAGTATGTATTATTACTAATGTATGTATTATTAGTATGCATTATTACTAATTTATGTATTATTAGTATGCATTATTACTAATTTATGTATTATTAGTATGCATTATTACTAATTACTAATTTATTCAGTATGTATTATTATCACCTCCATTTAACTATGGCGATAGATGTGGCCTGTCATCCACTCACAGACCCCGGCTCTAAGCCTTAGACAGACACAAAATGCTGGAGTAACTCAGCGGGACAGGCAGCGTCTCTGGAGAGATGGAACGGGTGATGTTTTGGGTTGAGATCCATCTTCAGACCGAGGCTCGCTGCTCCTGTTAAAGCTTTTCTGTCCATGTATCTGTCTAAATGCCTTTAAAATGTTATAGTACCTGCCACAACTACTTCCTCTGGCATCTCATTCCGCCCTCTGGGTGATAACATTTTCCTTTAATCATCCCCCCCACCCTCCCTTTCCTTAAACCTATGTCCTTGTGTTAGTGGCTCCCCTACTCTGGGTACTCTGTGCATCTACCCGATTCCTCTCACAATCTTGTACACCTCTATAAGATCACCCCTCATCCTCCTGAGGTCCAAGGAAGAAAGTCCCAGGTTGAGGACTTCCTAATTTGAGGAAGGACATCCTTGTGATTGGGGCAGTGCAGCGTAGGTTCACGAGATTGATCCCTGGGATGGCGGGGCTGGCATATGAGGAAAGATTGAAAAGACTAGGCTTGTATTCACTTGAGTTTAAAAGGATGAGGGGGGATCTTATGGACAAGCTAGATGCAGGAAAAATGTTCCCAATGTGGGGCAAGTCCAGAACCAGGGGCCACAGAAAAGGGGAGGTCATTTAAGACTGAGGTGAGAAAAAACTTTTTCATCCAGAGAGTTGTGAATTAGTGGAATTCCCTGCCACAGAGAGCAGTGGAGGCCAAATCATTGGATGGATTTAAGAGAGAGTTAGATAGAGCTCTAGGGGCTAGTGGAGTCAAGGGATATGGGGAGAAGGCAGGCACGGGTTATTGATAGGGGACGATCAGCCATGATCACAATGAATGGTGGTGCTGGCTCGAAGGGCCGAATGGCCTCCTCCTGCACTTATTTTCTATGTTTCTATGTTTCCATGCTCATCCTCTCCCCTCTGATCACTGAGTCCTGACAAAATCCTCGTAAATCTTCTCTGCAACCCTTTCCAGCTTCCTCTGCTCCCTGCATATCCATGCACCAAACTAAAAGTCCCTTAAAATGCCACGTTAAACTAAATGGCTTACCCCTTATTATTAAACTGTGTCCCCTGGTTCTGGACTCCCCCAACATCGGGAACATGTTTCCTGCCGAGAGGTCGGGTAACAATAGATAATAGACAATAGACAATAGACAATAGATAATAGACAATAGTCAAGTCACATTTATTTATATAACACATTTAAAAAACAACTCTCGTTGGCCAAAGTGCGTTACATTTGTTATAAGAATAGTATAAACATACAAACTACATACATATATACATGTAGCCCTCGCTCAGTGGACGTCAGGAAAGGCTTGGGAGTAAAGATGAGTTTTAAGTCTCTACGTAAAGGAGTGGATGGAGGGGGCAGTTCTGATGGGATGAGGGATGCTGTTCCACAGTCTAGGAGCTGCAACCGCAAAGGCACGGTCACCCCTGAGCTTATGCCTAGACCGCGGGATGTTCAGTAACCCCAAGTCGGCCAATTTGAGGGACCTGGAGGTGGAGTGGTGGGTAAGCAGTCTTTTGACGTAGGTGGGGGCAAGCCCGTTGAGGGCTTTGTAGACATAGAGGAGGAGCTTGAAATTTATACGGAACCGCACAGGGAGCCAGTGGAGAGAGGCCAGGATCGGGGTGATGTGGTCCCTTTTTCAGGTGCCCGTCAGGTGCAGGAGTAGGCCATTCGGCCCTTGGAGCCAGCACCGCCATTCAATGTGATCATGGCTGATCATCCACAATCAGTACCCCGTGCTCCGTGGACTTTGAAAGCATGGTCGGAGGAGCGACCAGGCGATGAGAGGTCTCTTCATTTTGCCTCCAGGATCTCTCAGGTCACGTTTGCTCTGGGTGCAGCAGTCTGACACACAGCTCTGCTCCCGTTACCCTGGCAATGTGGGTTTCAGAGGGAGCTCTGCCTGTGACATTTAGCTTTCGTCAATGTCCGTTAATGTTATCCTTACAGCTACCCCCGAACGTGTTCAGGCACGGCTGCCGAAATGCTGCTAATTAGTGCTGAGTTTCAGGGGTGAATGAACAGCCAAAAGCTTTGGATATTTAAATCTGGGCTGACTCAAAGTGACACAAATGCTGAAGCTGGAACGGTCACCAGTCCTGACAGTTGGCCCAACGTCAGAACAAATTCTACCAACATAATATCTCCACTAGCCATGCCCGTTAGACACGGGAGCAGAATAGACAATAGACAATAAGACAATAGACAATAGGTGCAGGAGTAGGCCATTTTGCCCTTCGAGTCAGCACCGCCATTCAATGTGATCATGGCTGATCATCCCCAATCAGTACCCCGTTCCTGCCTTCTCCCCATATCCCCTGACTCCACTATTTTTAGGAGCCCCATAGAAAAATAGAAACATAGAGATGTGGCCCTTATATTATATTATATTATAATTATATTATATGGTAGTACCCCGTTCCTGCCTTCTCCCCATATCCCCTGACTCCACTATTTTTAGGAGCCCCATAGAAAAATAGAAACATAGAGACATAGAAAATAGGTGCAGGAGTAGGCCATTCGGCCCTTCGAGCCTGCACCGCCATTCAATATGATCATGGCTGATCATCCAACTCAGTATCCTGTACCTGCCTTCTCTCCATACCCCCTGATCCCTTTAGCCACAAGGGCCACATCTAACTCCCTCTTAAATATAGCCAATGAACTGGCCTCAACTACCTTCTGTGGCAGAGAATTCCACAGATTCACCACTCTCTGTGTGAAAAATGTTTTTCTCATCTCGGGCCTAAAAGATTTCCCCCTTATCCTTAAACTGTGATCCCTTGTTCTGGACTTCCCCAACATCGGGAACAATCTTCCTGCATCTAGCCTGTCCATCCCCTTAAGAATTTTGTACGTTTCTATAAGATCCCCCCTCAATCTTCTAAATTCTAGCGAGTACAAGCTGAGTCTATCCAGTCTTTCTTCATAGTCTTTCTTCCTATCTAGCTCTCTCTTGATAGTATTCAGAGAACCGGCCTCCACTGCCCTCTGAGGCAGAGAATTCCACAGACTTACCACTCTCTGTGAGAAAAAGTGTTTCCTCTTCTCCGTTCTAAATGGCTTACTTCTTATTCTTAAAGTATGCCACTCAGCCCATCCGGTCTGCTCCGCCATTCGATCATGGCTGATCTATTTTCCCCATTCTGCTGCCATCTCGCCATAATTCTGACCCCATACTAATCAAGAACCCAGCAATCTCGGCTTTAGAATTGTTTATTGTTTATTGTGACGTGCTACAATGGCAATACAGCTTTTTGTTGCGTGCTATCCAGTCAGCGGAAAGACAATACATGATTGCAATCGAGCTGTCCACAGTGCACAGATACATGATAAAGGGGAAAACAGTTCATGCAATACCCAATGACTTGGCCTGCACAGCTGACTGTATGCAATCAATTCCACAGATTCACCACCTTCCGGCTAAAATGATTCCTCCTCATCTCCATTTGAAAGGTACATCCTTTTATTCTGTGTTTGTGTGTGCATCTGTGTGTATTTGTCTGCGCATTTGTGTGTGTGTGTGGATCTGTATATGTATGTGTGTGTGTGTGCGAGCATGTGTGTGTGTGTGCATCTGTGTGTGTGCATCTGTGTGTGCGTTTGCATTTGTGTGCATCTGTGTGTGTGTTTGTGTGTGCATGTGTGTATATCTGTATGTGTGTTTGTGTGCATCTGTGTGTGTGTTTGTGTGTGTGTGTGTTTGTGTGCATTTGTGCATGTGTTTGTGTGTGCATCTGTGTGTGTGTGTGTGTGTGTGTGTGTGTATCTGTGTGTGTGTGTGTGTGTGTGTGTGTGTGTATCTGTGTGTGTGTGTGTGTTTGTATATGTGTGTATGTGCATCTGTGTGTGTGTGTGTGTGTGTGTGTGGTGGTGTGTGTGTGTGTGTAGCTGTGTGTGTGTGTGTGTGTGTGTGTGTTGTGTGTGTGTGTGTGTGTGTGTGTGTGTGCTGTGTTGTGTGTGCATCTGTGTGTGTGTGTGTGTGTTTGTGTGTGTGTGTTGTGTGTGTGTATCTGTGTGTGTGTGTGTGTGTGTGTGTGTGTGTGTGTGTGTGTGTGTGTGTGTGTGTGTGTGTGTGTGTGTGTGTGTGTGTGTGTGTGCATATGTGTGTGTGTGTGTGTGTGTGTGTGTGTGTGTGTGTGTGTGTGTGTGTGTGTGTGTGTGTGTTTTCCATTTCTGTGCATGCTTGATGGTTTCCGTGATGAATGATTCAATAACTGCGACTCCCCCGTTCGTTCAAAAGTCTCGACATCCCCATCTGCTACTTTCCTCCCTCTGGCCTCTCACCTGTCCCACGGCCTTTGTTCCAACCACCTGCCTATCAAGACCATCTTATCTACCTGATAGGTGCTGAAAAAGGCTTTTGGCACTTTGGCCTTCATCAGTCAGAGTATTGAGTATAGAAGTTGGGAAGTCATGTTGCTGTTGTATAAGACATTGGTGAAGCCGTATTTAGAATATTGTGTTCAGTTCTGGGCACCATGTTATAGGAAAGATATTGTCAAGCTTGAAAGGGTTCAGAGAAGATTTACAAGGATGTTGCCAGGACTAGAGGGTGTGAGCTATAGGGAGAGGTTGAGTAGGCTGGGTCTCTATTCTATGGATCGCAGGAGGATGAGGGGAGATATTATAGAGGTGTACAAAATCATGAGATGAATAGATCGGGTAGATGCACAGAGTCTCTTGCCCAGAGTAGGGGAATCGAGGACCAGAGGACATAGGTTCAAGGTGAAGGGGAAAAGATTTAATAGGAATCTGAGGGGCAACTTTTTCACACAAAGGGTGGTGGGTGTATGGAACAAGCTGCCAGAGGAGGTAGTTGAGGCTGGGACTATCCACTTGTTTAAGAAACAGTTGGACAGGTACATGGATAGGACAGGTTTGGAGGGATATGGACCAAACGCAGGCAGGTGGGACTAGTGTAGCTGGAACATTGATGGCCGGTGTGGGCAAGTTGGGGCGAAGGGCCTGATTCCACGCTGTATCACTCTATAACACTATGACTCTAAGACTCCCCACCTCGCCTATGTCAACCTATTACCTGCCACGCTTTGTCCGACATCACTCACTTTTTCCATCTTTCTTCTCCCTCTTCCGACAATCAGTCTGAAGAAGAATCTCAACCCGAAACGTCGCCTATCAATGTTCTCCAGGGATGCTGCCGGACCCTCTGAGTTACTCCAGCACTTTGTGTCCTTTTGTGCAACCTCTATACTCAATACTCTGACTGATGAAGGCCAAAGTGTATGCCACAGTCGTTACAGACTTCATAAGGAAATGTGTGGAGGACTGCATCCCAACAAAAACCATCCGAGTATTTCCTAACCAGAAGCCTTGGATGAACCATGAGATCCGCACTCTTCTGAAGTCCAGATCAGGGTCATTCAGGTCTAAAGATACAGAGGTCTACAAGAAGTCCAGATACGACCTTGGTAAGGCCATCAAAAAGGCCAAAAGGGACTTCTGCTCCAAACTGGAGGACGAGACAGATGTTCGGCAGCTGTGGCGGGGCCTGAATGCCATCACCTCCTATAAGGCGAAACCAGGAGACGACTCAAACGTCAGCAAAGCATCACTCCCTGACGAGCTCAATGCGTTTTACGCACGCTTTGACAGGGAGAATACTGATGTGACTTCCCGAGCTACCATTCGCCGTGACGGTATTTCAGTCTCAGTCACAGAGGCCGACGTCAGGAAATCCTTCAGAGGGGTGAACCCCTGAAAAGCACCTGGACCTGATGGTATACCCGGTCGTGTTCTAAAAACCTGTGCGGACCAAGTGGCGGGAGTTTTTATGGACATTTTCAACCTCTCACTTCTGAGGTCTGAGGTCCCGACCTGCTTTAAAAGGGCATCAATTATACCGGTGCCCAAGAAGAGCAAGGTGACGTGCCTCAATGACTATCGACCAGTGGAACTAACGTCGGTGGTGATGAAGTGCTTTGAGAGGTTGATCATGGAGAAAATCAACTCCTACCTCGACAAAAACCTGGACCCACTGCAGTTCGCATACCGCCACAACAGATCAATGGTGGATGCGATCTCGCTGGCCCTCCACTCCACACTGGACCACTTGGACAACAAATACTCATATGTCAGGCTGTTATTCATTGAATACAATCAGGCTTGGCATTTAATACAATCATCCCCTCCAAGCTGGTTACCAAACTCGCAGAACTGGGTCTCTGCGCATCCCTCTGCAATTGGATCCTCATCCACAGGCCACAGTCTGTCCGTATTGGTGGAAATGTGTCAGCCTCGATAACAATCAGCACGGGAGCACCTCAAGGCTGCGTGCTCAGCCCCCTGCTGTACTCACTCTATACTCATGACTGCGTAGCCGGACATAGTGCGAACTCCATCATCAAGTTCGCCGATGACACCACTGTTATGGGACGTATCACTGATGGGGACGAGTCCGAGTATAGTAGTGAGATCGACCGACTGACCAAATGGTGCCAGCACAATAACCTGGCCCTCAACACCAGCAAAACCAAGGAACTGATTGTAAACTTTGGAAGGGGTAGGATAGGGACCCATAATCCCGTTTATATCAACGGGACGAGGGTGGAAAGGGTCAAGAACTTCAAATTCCTGGGCGTGCATATTTCCGAAGATCTCTCCTGGTCCCAGAACACTGATGCAATTATCAAGAAAGCACATCAGCGCCTCTACTTCCTGAGAAGATTACGGAGAGTCGGTATGTCAAGGAGGACTCTCTCGAACTTCTACAGGTGCACAGTGGAGAGCATGCTGACCGGTTGCATCGTGGCTTGGTTCTGCATCTTGAACGTCCAGGAGCGGAAAAGACTGCAGAAAGTTGTGACCACTGCCCAGTCCATCATCGGCTCTGACCTCCCCACCGTCGAAGGGATCAATCGTAGTCGCTGCCTCAAAAATGCTGCCATCAAGGACCCACACCATCCTGGCCACACACTCATCTCTCCACTACCATCGGGCAGAAGGTACAGGAGCCTGAAATCTATTACATCCAGGTTCTGGAACAGCATCTTCCCCACAGCCACCAGGCTATTAAACTCACCAACAAACAGACTCTGAACTGTAACAGCCTATTGCACTTTATTTGCTTATTTATATTGAACTGGCTGTATTTTTGCTTACTGTGGTGCTGCAGCAAACAAGGATTTCATTGTTTCAGTCTGAAGAAGGGTTTCGGCCTGAAACGTTGCCTATTTCCTTCGCTCCATAGATGCTGCTGTACCCGATGAGTTCCTCCAGCATTTTTGTCTACCTTCGATTTTCCAGCATCTGCAGTTCCTTCTTAAAGACTTTCATTGTCCTTCTGGGCCACATGACAATAAACTCTCTTGACTTGTCTTGAAGTGTCAAATAAGATCAGCCCTCATTCTTCGAAACTCCAAGACAGACAGATCCAACTTCATGATGATCTTCACTTCCCATGAAATGGTTCTGTGGTCACTATGGGAAGGATCTATAGGAGGCGTTTCCTCATAAAGGCACTCAACATCATCCAAGACCCACACCACCCTGGCCACGCTGTCATTTCACTCATTGGTAAGAAGGTATCGGAGACTGAAAATTATGACCAGCAGGTTCAAGAAAAGCTTCTTTCAACCATAAAGTCCTTGAACCTTGAAAGTAAAGCAGCAGGCAGTGAAGAAAGCCAATGGCATGTTACATAGAAACATAGAAAATAGGTGCAGGAGTAGAGGCCATTCAGCCCTTCGAGCCTGCACCGCCATTCAATATGATCATGGCTGTTCATCCAACTCAGTATCCTGTACCTGCCTTCTCTCCATACCCCCTGATCCCTTTAGCCACAAGGGCCACATCTAACTCCCTCTTAAATATAGCCAATGAACTGGCCTCAACTACATTCTGTGGCAGAGAATTCCAGAGATTCACCATTGTGAAAAATGTTTTTCTCATCTCAGTCCTAAAAGATTTCCTCTTTATCCTTAAACTGTGACCCCTTGTTGGCCTTTATTGCGAGAGGATTTGAGTTCAGGAGCAAGGAGGTCCTACAGCAGTTGTACAGGGCCCTGGTGAGACCACATCTGGAGTATTGTGTGCAATTTTGGTCTCCTAATTTGAGGAAGGAAATTCTTGCTATTGAGGCAGTGCAGCGTTGGTTCACCAGGTTAATTCCCGGGATAGCGGGTCTGACAAATGATGAAAGAATGGGTCGACTGGGCTTGTATTCACTGGAATTTAGAAGGATGAGAGGGTATCTTATAGAAACATACAAAATTCTTGGTGGATTGGCCAGGGTGGATGCAGGAAAAATGTTGCCGATGTTGGGGGAGTCCAAAACTAGGGGTCACAGTTCAAGAATAAGGGGTTCGCCATTTAGGACTGAGATGAGGAAAAAACCTTTTCACCCAGAGAGTTGTGAATCTGTGGAATTCTCTGCCACAGACGGCAGTGGAGGCCGATTCACTGGATGTTTTCAAGAGAGAGTTGATTTAGCTCTTAGGGCTAACAGGATCAAGGGATATGGGGAAAAAGCAGGAACGGGGTACTGATTTTAGATGATCAACCATGATCATATTGAAAGGTGGTGCTGGCTCGAAAGGCTGAATTTAGTTTAGTTTAGTTTAGAGATACAGCGCGGAAACAGGCACTTCGGCCCACCGGGTCCGCGCCGACCAGCGACCCCCCCCACATTAACACTATCCTACACCCACTCAGGACAATTTTTTCACATGTACCAAGCCAATCAACCTACAAACCTGTACGTCTTTGGAGTGTGGGAGGAAACCGAAGATCTCGGAGAAAACCCACGCAGGTCACGGGGAGAACGTACAAACTCCGTACAGACAGCAGCCGTAGTCGGGATTGAACCTGGGTCTGTGGCGCTGCATTCGCTGTAAGGCAGCAACTCTACCGCTGCGCCACCGTGACCTACTCCTGCACCTATTTTCTATGTTTTTCGATGTTGAATATTACACACTAACCTCAACTGTGAACTATGAACTGTCTTTGGTTGCACTAGAGACATTGGGGTTATTTTCAATTGGTGTTATTAATGTACTGAATTTTTGTTTATGATATATATTATCCATGTGTATTATGTTTACAGGCCTGTCATGCTGCTGCAAGTAAAATTTTAATTGTTCTGTCGTCGTTATAGATGACAATTAAACACTCTTGACTATCTAGATATTGGTCTATTATCGTCACATATACCAAGATGTAGTAAACACGTTCTATTTGCATGCTCTCCAGTCAAATCACATTACACACAGGTATAAAACAGGCAACACACAAGTACAATAGGACATGCAAGTTACAAAATATCAGAGTGCAGAATACAGTGTTGTTAGAGAAAAGTCCAAGGTCCACGAGGAAGTAGGTTGGAAGATTTTCCTCCAGAGATGTTGCCTGACCCACTGAGTTACTCCAGCACTTTTGGGACTTTTTCTGCAAACCCAGAATCTGCAGTTCCTTGTTTGAAACTTGTTTGTATATGGTTAGATAGCTTTTCACCGTTCTTTGGTACACGGACAATAATCAAGCTCGACACAATGCGAGGGAGGAGGACTGGCTGAACTTTGTTGCCTTCCAACACAATAGGAAGAATGCTGTGGTGGATGTTTGTGTTAAATTCTATTGTGTATTGGGTGTGTTCTTTTTTTAAGTGTATCGCTGCTGGCAAATTCATTTCACTGCACCTTCGGACGCATGTGACGAATAAGGTGCGACAGAGGTTCACCTGCACCTCCTCCAACCTCATCTATTGCATCTGCTGCTCTGGATGTCAGCTGATCTACATCGGTGAGACCAAGCGCAGGCTTGGCGATCGTTTCGCCCAACACCCCCGCTCGGTCCGCACTAACCAACCTGACCTCCCGGTGGCTCAGCACTTCAACTCCCCCTCCCATTCCCCATCCGACCTCTCTGTCCTGGGTCTCCTCCATGGCCAGTGTGAGCAACACCAGAAATTGGAGGAACAGCACCTCATATTCCGCTTGGGGAGTCTGCATCCTGCGGGCATGAACATTGATTTCTCCCAATTCTGTTAACCCTTGCTGTCCCCTCCCCTTCCTACCTCAGCCCTCAGGCTCCTCCTCCTCCTTTTTCCTTTCTTCTCCCCGCCTCCCCCCACCCCCTATCTATCAGTCTGAAGAAGGGTTTCGGCCTGAAACGTTGCCTATTCCCTTCGCTCCATAGATGCTGCTGCACCCGCTGAGTTTCTCCAGCATTTTTGTGTACCTGTGACGAATAAAATTTGACTTAGACTTTGGTTAGACACAAAATGTTTTATGTGCAATTCCTAACTGTCACTGTATGTCATATTGGCACTTGTGGGCGGAGCACCAAGGCAAATTCCTTGTATGTGAATACTTGGCCAATAAACTTATTCATTCATTCATTTTTATTTATTTAAAATGCTGGAGTAACTCAGCGGGTCAGGCATCATCTCTGGAGAAAAGGAATAGGTGACGTTTCAGGCCAAGACGCTTCTGCAGACCACGGCAGAAGTGAAACATTAATTCGGCTTCCATCTGAACTGATCCTACCCCAGCACGTTCTGGCCTTGGAAGAGATTTCCGCTGTATTTACTTCTGCATAAACAATGTCAGACCTTTCAAAGTGTCCCACTGTTTTCATCCGATGTAACCAACCAAATATCCATCTCAGTTTAATTGGTGAGAGTGTGGCTTGTATTCGGTTTCTGTTTGCTCAGTAATAAACATGTTCAAACACAGTATTTAATGAAACCAGACGCAAAAGCATAAATTCTCATTACCGGAGGCAACCAAGTGAAGAAGGTAATAATTTCATTCCGAGTCTTGATATGACTTGAGTAGCTCGGGGCTAGGTTATTTTACAACTGAGGACACACTTGCTAAGGATGCAGTGTTTTACAAGTGTCCGCCTCATTACGAGGTCAAGCCGCGCCAGGAAACAGCTCGCCTAACAAGAGGAATTGAGTAGAAGAGCAAAGAGGTCCTCCTGCATTTGTACAGAGCCCTAGTGAGACCACACCTGGAGTATTGTGTGCAGTTTTGGTCCCCTAATTTGAGGAAGGACATTCTTGCTATTGAGGGAGTGCAGCGTAGGTTCACCAGGTTAATTCCCGGGATGGCGGGACTGTCATATGCTGAGAGAATGGAGCAGCTGGGCTTGTACACTCTGGAGTTTACAAAGATGAGAGGGTATCTCATTGAAACATATAAGATTGTTAAGGGCTTGGACACGCTAGAGGCAGGAAACATGTTCCCGATGTTGGGGGAGTCCAGAACCAGGGGCCACAGTTTAAGAATAAGGAGTAAGCCATTTAGAACGGAGACAAGGAAATAACTTTTTCTCACAGAGAGTGGTGATGTTTTTTTGGCCTTCCATCACAGCAATGTGATGGATGTTTATGTAAATTATGTTGTGTCTTGGGTCTATTTGTTTGTAATGTATGGCTGCAGAAACGACATTTCGTTTGGACCTCAAGGGGTCCAAATGACAATAAATTGAATTGTATTGTATTGTATTGCATTGTATTGTATTGAGTCTGTGGAATTCTCTGCCTCAGAGGGCGGTGGAGGCAGGTTCTCTGGATGCTTTCAAGAGAGAGCTAGATAGGGCTCTTAAAAATAGCGGAGTCAGGAGATATGGGGAGAAGGCAGGAACCTAATGTCCATTGTCTGTTGTCTATTGCCTCCATTACCTGCCCCAATCTAAAGGCCTCTTAAAAGCCATTTTTGTATATTCTTATATATCTCTTCTCGCCTCCGGTTTATTTTCCCACACCCCACCTCTGCTTTCAGTTTGAAGAAGGGTTCCGACCCGAAACATCACCTATTCTTTTACCCCAGAGATGCTGCCTGACCCGCTGAGAGCCGCTCCAACATTCTGTGTCTATCTAACCAAGCAAAACCTGCATGATCCCACAGGGAGAACGTGCAAACTCCATGTGGACCGCATCAGAGATCAGAATTAAACCCTGGTCACTGGATCTGTGAGTCAGTGCAGAAATTCGGAAGTGATAGGAGCACAATTAGGCCATTCGGCCCATCAAGTCTACACCGCCCTTCAATCATGGCTGATCTATCTCTCCCAACCCCATTCTCCTGCCTTCTCCCCATAACCTCTGACACCCGTACTAATCAAGAAGCTATCTCTGCCTTAAAAATATCCATTGACTTGGCCTCCACAGCCTCGTGTGGTAATAAAATCCACAGATTCACCACCCTCTGACTAAAGAAATTTCTCCTCATCCATAGAAACATAGAAACATAGAAAATAGGTGCAGGAGTAGGCCATTTGGCCCTTCGAGCCTGCACCGCCATTCAATGTGATCATGGCTGATCATCCAACTCAGTATCCTGTACCTGCCTTCTCTCCATACCCCCTGATCCCTTTAGCTACAAGGGCCACATCTAACTCCCTCTTAAATATAGCCAATGAACTGGCCTCAACTACCTTCTGTGGCAGAGAATTCCAGAGAGACCAGAGAATTCCAGAGATCCTTCCTAAAGGAACGCCCTTTAATACTGAGGTCGTGCCCTCTCGTCCTAGACTCTCCCAGTTGTGGAAACATCCTCTCCACATGATCACAATAAATGGCGGTGCTGGCTCAAAGGGCCGAATGGCCTCCCATGCACCTGTTTTCTATGTTTCTATCCACTCTATCTAAGCCTTTCACTATTCTATACGTTTCAACTAGATACTTCCACCACATAATGGCTTCATTCCTCAGTCGCTGTTTAGAACCAAGATGGATGACGGTGCCCAATTAGGAATAGAATGTCGATTGTTGATTGTGAGCCAAAGGCTGAAGAGTTTATGATTTATTGGAATCAGGATTCTTGGAAAAAAAAATCTAAATTCCATTTATATCAAACGGCCTGTCATATCTCACCCCTCCCCCACCCGCCTCACCTGATATACAATCATTTATTTTCATCTGACTCTCCGTGCATTTTGCAGCCAAATATTGTAATTATTTTGCAGACAACCTTGCGGTGGCTGAAGGATAATACTCCTGACAACACAAGGCATCTCTCAGCACAGCGCTGCAGTGCCGAGTACTTGTAAAATATTCATAGTCGGGATGTGTGCAATCCGGAGACGACCAATACGTAATGGCCACACGTATCTGGGTTGGTGAGCGTGCGGCAGTTCCTTTCCATAACTGATCGCTCCCTGAGTCTCTGCAGATCCAGCTAACAAAGGATGGAGCAAGGAGACTGCAGCTTACTTTGGTTTAGGAGGTATGGTGTGGAAACAGGCCCATCGGCCCACCGAGTCCATGCCAGCCATCCATCACCAATCACACTAGTTCTATGTTATTAACATAGAAACATAGAAGATAGGTGCAGGAGTAGAGGCCATTCGGCCCTTCGAGCCTGCACCGCCATTCGATATGATCATGGCTGATCATCCAACTCAGTATCCCATCCCTGCCTTCTCTCCATAACCCCTGATCCCTTTAGCCACAAGGGCCACATCTAACTCCCTCTTAAATATAGCCAATGAACTGTGGCCTCAACTACCTTCTGTGGCAGAGAATTCCACAGATTCACCACTCTCTGTGTAAATATTTATTTAAATATATATAATAAACACATTATTTTCTCATCTCGGTCCTAAAAAACTTCCCTCTTATCCTTAAACTGTTATCCTACAACAACTAGTTCTGGAGTTGTACAGTCTCCTCCCATGCCCGGGTGGATTTAGACAACAGACAATAGACAATAGTTCAAGTTCAAGTTCAAGTGAGTTTATTGTCATGTGTCCCTGATAGGACAATGAAATTCTTGCTTTGATTCAACACAACAGAACATAGTAGGCATTGACTACAAAACAGATCAGTGTGTCCATATACCATGATATAAATATATACACACATGAATAAATAAACGGATAAAGTGCAAATAACAGAAAATGTGTTATTAATAATCAGAGTTTTGTCCGAGCCAGGTTTAATAGCCTGATGGCTGTGGGGAAGTAGCTATTCCTGAACCTGGTTGTTGCAGTCTTCAGGCTCCTGTACTTTCTACCTGAAGGTAGCAGGGAGATGAGTGTGTGGCCAGGATGGTGTGGGCCACACTCCAATAGACTATGGACAGTAGGCAATAGGTGCAGGAGTAGGCCATTCGGCCCTTCGAGCCAGCACAGCCATTCAATGTGATCATGGCTGATCATTCACAATCAGTACCCCGTTCCTGCCTTCTCCCCATATCCCCCGACTCCACCATCTTTAAGAGCCCGATCTAGATCTCTCTTGAAAGTATCCAGAGAACCTGCCTCCACCGCCCTCTGAGGCAGAGAATTCCTGATTTACAGAGGGCCAATTAACTATAAACCCGCACATCTTTGAGATATTGGTGGAGACCGGAGCACCCAGAAGAAGCCGTCACGGTCACTGGGAAAATGTGTAAACTCCACACAGCCAGCAACCAAGGTCAGGACTGAACCTGCGTCTCTGGCGCTGTGAGGCGGAAATCCTACCATCTATGTTGCTGTGCCACCCTGTGTTTTGTAAACTAGATGCTGGTTGTACCCGCTGAGTTACTCAAGCACTGAGTTACTCAAGCAACTCTGGCACTATCTCGCCGTGCCATGGACCCAGATCACCTCCTCCATCAGGCTATCAGCAGAGAGCAGAGGCCACCCCGACTGAAGTCCCGTCACCCTTTTGCTCCACATGGAACACAACTCCAAGCATCCATGCATCCAACCAACCGAGACAAAAGCACACTGGATAGCCACCATGTGGTCACTGAGATAGAAGACAACCTCATCTCCATTACACAGCTACATCTCTTCACCAGATCATAGCTGTCCAGGGTCTGACCTCCCCAGAGGAACATGGGTGAAGCTCAACAGACTTGGTACTGGAGTTGGGCGTTTCAATGCCAGCATGTGGAGATGGGAGCTCCCTCCTTCCGCCAGAGCCCAGCCTGTGAATGCAGAGCAGAACAACAGACAGCCAACCATGTCATCTCTGGGTGCCCGCTCTACCACACCCAATGGAGCTGTGTCAGGGTCTGGCCGACACTGACGCAGAGACAACAACCTGGCTGCTCAACACCCACCCGGCGCGAGATCTAACTATTCCTTTGGTTTATTTATGTTTCATTCTCAAGAAAGGAAAGACTCAAACAAGTTGTGTCATTTTTTGACACACTGGGTTAGCCTTATCTGCCTGCATTTGGCCGCTCATCCTCTATCCACGTATCTGTCCCAATTTATTTCCCACCTTATCCACCTATGCTGCTGCCTTCAGGGCTCCTATGATATATACACCCTTTGTCTTATTCCTCAATAAATCCTCAACCCACAAAGTGCTGGAGGAACTCAGCGGGTCGCGCTGCGTCTCTGCAGAACAGATGACATTTTAGGCTGAGACATAGAAACATAGAAAATAGGTGCAGGAGGAGGCCATTCGGCCCTTCAAGCCAGCACTGCCATTCATTGGGATCATGACTGATCGTCCCCTATCAATAACCCGTGCCTGCCTTCTCCCCATATCCCTTGACTCCACTAGCCCCTAGAGCTCTATCTAACTCTCTCTTAAATCCATCCAGTGATTTGGCCTCCACTGCCCTCTGTGGCAGGGAATTCCATAAATTCACAACACTCTGGGTGAAAATGTTTTTTTCTCACCTCAGTCTTAAATGGCCTCCCCTTTATTCTAAGACTGTGGCCCCTGGTTCTGGACTCGCCCAACATTGGGGAAAAAATTTCCTAGCTTGACCAGTCCTTTTATAATTTTATATGTTTCTATAAGATACCCCCTCATCCTTCTAAACTCCAGTGAATACAAGCCTAGTCTTTTCAATCTTTCCTCATATGACAGTCCCGCCATCTCAGGGATCAATTTTGTGAACCTACGCTGCACTGCCTCAATCACAAGGATGTCCTTCCTCAAATTAGGAGACCAAGTTAGAAGACTAAGTATGGAAAGTGGATGGTGTCACAGATGGACTCAAACTGGCAAAGTATGTCTAGTTTCCTTCCTTAGAAATGAACTTGGTGGATTTTTTAAGACACTGGAGTGGTTTCATAGTCGTAAGTTTAGGTGTAGGTTTGTTATTGTAATGTCTACCAAGGTACATTGAAAAGCTTGGTTTGGCATGCTGTCCAATCATCAGATAATGCTAAACATAAAGACATTCATGCCAATCTCGTGCAATAGATAGAGTGAAGGGAAAGAGATAGTTCTCAGCATTGTAGCACGTCAGTTCCATAGTCCGCAACGGGTTAGAGGAGAATCAGACAGTACCCTAGCCTATGGATGAACCATTCTGAAGCCTGATAACAGAGGCAAATCAAGCTGTTCCTGAGGTAGACAAAAATGCTGGAGAATCTCCGCATCTATGGAGCGAAGGAAAGAGGCAACGTTTCGGGTCAAAACCCTTCTTCAGTCTGAAACCTGAAACGTTGCCTATTTCCTTCGCTCCATCGATGCTGCCTCACCCGCTGAGTTTCTCCAGCATTTTTTGTCTACTTTCGATTTTCCAGCATCTGCAGTTCTTTCTGTTCCTGAGTCTAGTAGCAGGTATTTTAAAGCTTCTCTACCTTCTGGCTAATGGGAGCAGGAGAAGAAGGATGTCTTCATGGGACAAGTCTTTGATGATGTAGCTGCTGTCAGCATGATGTCATGATGTCTGTGTGATGGACTGGGCTACATCTACAACTCTCTGCAATCTCTTGTGGTCAACAGACAATAGACAATAGGTGCAGGAGTAGGCCATTTGGCCCTTCGAGCCAGCACCGCCATTCAATGTGATCATGGCTGATCATCCCCAATCAGTACCCCGTTCCTGCCTTCTCCCCATATCCCCTGACTCCTCTATCTTCAAGAGCCCTATCTAGCTCTCTCTTGAAAGTATCCAGAGAACCTGCCTCCACCGCCCTCTGAGGCAGAGAATTCCACAGACTCACCACTCTCTGTGAGAAAATGTGTTTCCTTGTCTCCGTTCTAAATGGCTTACTCCTTATTCTTAAACTGTGGCCCCTGGTTCTGGACTCCCCCAACATCGGGAACATGTTTCCTGCCTCTAGTGTGTCCAAGCCCTTAACAATCTTATATGTTTCAATGAGATACCCTCTCATCCTTCTAAACTCCAGAATGTACAAGCCCAGCTGCTCCATTCTCTCAGCATATGACAGTCCCGCCAATTAACCTTGTAAGACTTGTTCTTACCTTGGGCAGACCTGTTCAAAAGCCATGCCGTGATGCAACCCGCCAGTGTGCTCTCCATGGTGCATCTTTCATGTGCGTTCCCCACGCTTCTCCCTATTTCTCTGCTTCCCTTCCCAGGATCCACGCCTCTGTTCACCGCTAACCTGGAGCCCTTCACTGTCTCGAGGTCTCACTCATCTGATCACTTGAGTCATAGAGCGATGCAACATGCTCTCTGGCCAACATACCCAAGATTCCCCATCTACACTAGTTCCATCTGCCTGCATTTGGCACATATAACTCCATACCTTTTAGACAATAGACAGACTATAGGTGCAGGAGTAGGCCATTCTGCCCTTCGAGCCCCGACTCTTTGGGCAAATACTCACGACCATACAGGCTTCACCCCGCGACATGTCGCCAGGATGTTGCCTGTATGGCCGTGAGTCGTCTCCTCATTCGCCCAAAGAGTCGTAGCGTCTTTCTGGTCGCCGCTGGATTTTCAACATGTTGAACATTTTCGCCGACCTGCAGCGACCTATGACGGGTGCCGGCAGTCGCCGAAAAAGTCGCGGAGGTGGGACAGGCCCACAAGGCAGCAACTCTCCCACTGCACCACCATGACACCAACGTATACAACTTGCAGCTCGTTCCGTACAAGCACCAACCCTCTTGTGGAAAAGTTTGCCCCAGGCCCCTCCTTCATTAGGGCCACTTTGCGTGAAGGAGAGCTAGATGATGCGAATCTCCTCACGGCACTTCCATGACCAGCCCATTATTAAGGACACTATGTAAATCATCGGCTGTTCAATAAATCACCAAAGAGGTCATGCGGAGGTTTTGAATTGGACAGAAGACAATCATTGCTAAAGAGCGGAGTTGCATCTCTCACCGACAAAGAAATAGCAAGGTCACATTATGCAGGCAGCTGAATATCTTCATGGGTCAGCAGCCAGATATCCCTCCTGAATGTCAATCATTTGGTTCCGTGGCGTGATTAAAGGAATAATCTTGTTTTGGAGAAGTTAACTATCGTTCATGAGCATTAACAATGAAACCAAAGGATTTTATCGCCCATGTGGGCAGCGAAATTACGTACAGCGTTAATGCCCATTAATTTTTCCTTTATTAAGAAACCTAACCAATGGAGCAATGTGCAATGGCAAGGTTAAACTAGTGGCTGTTGAGAAACCAGGACTGACAAGGGTTTGCTTGTGTTGCAATTTGCACATGGGAATGTGCGTAGAAAAATCAGAATATTGAGTTTAGTTTATTGTCACGTGTACCGAGGTAGAGTGAAAAACACTTGTTGCGTGCTAACCAGTCAGCGGAAAGACTATACATGATTACAATTGGGCCATTCACAGTGTACAGATACATGATAAAGGGAATAACATGAATAACATTTAACGCAAGATTAAGTCCAGTAAAGTCCGATCAAAGATAGTCCGATGGTCACCAATGAGGTAGATAGTAGCTCAGGACCGCTCTCTGGTTGTGGTAGGATGGTTCAGTTGCCTGATAACAGCTGGGAAGAAACTGTCCCTGAATCTGGAGGTGTGCGTTTTCACACTTCTGTACCTCTTGCCTGATGGGAGAGGGGAGAAGAGGGAATGGCCGGGGTGAGACTGGTCCTTGATGATGCTGCTGGCCTTGCCGAGGCAGCGTGAGGTGTAGATGGAGTCAATGGAAGGGAGGTTGGTTTGTGCGATGGTCTGGGCTGCGTCCACAATTCTCTGCATAGTCATATAGCAGGGAAACAGGTCCTTTTTAAAAATGTTATTTTTAATACACAATAAAACAAAGCAGAACCCACAGACTCACAACTCTCTGTGAGAAAAAGTGTTTCCTCTTCTCCGTTCAAAATGGCTTACACCTTATTCTTGAACTGTGGCCCCTGGTTCTGGACTCCCCCAACATCGGGAACATATTTGCTGCTTATAATGCTGCCTAATCCAGGCATCATACAATTATGTACATCTTCACCCTAGCTCTGACCTCCGATCAACTCATTATTACATTTAACCGTATAACCTTGGGCGCTACTTTTGATTTGCATGAATTTCATTAAAAATATTCAAATGACAAAGAGTAGCTTTAATAGATGTTCAGGAAGGAACTGCAGATGCTGGAAAATCGAAGGTAGACAAACATGCTGGAGAAACTCAGCGGGTGAGGCTGCATCCATGGAGCGAAGGATGCATAGTTTTAACCTCCATCAGTCTTACTGCTGCTGTGGATGGTCTTTGGGAATCTGAGCCACTGGGAAGCGCATCGTGGAACAGCCATTAGAATGTTGGACAGGTACTCACTGGAGTTTAGAAGGGGGGGGGTGCTCAGTGAAACTTTAGGGCCTGTCCCACGAACATGCGACTCCATGCAGCAAGCGTGACCTAACGTGGTCGCTTGAGCCGTACGGCCTCGCGGGGCCGGTCCCACTTCGATCGCCGGAGGCTTATGGAATTGTGCGGAGCTTGTCCCAACGGTGTTAAAAAATTCCGCGCGGCAACGGCCTGCCGGCCCGCAGCCGCCTCGACGCCGCCCTTACCGCCACGACAGGCGTGCACAGCGTCTCGACGCAGAACGTCACGCACGAACTACCCGCGGACTTCGCTCGAACTTCATGTCACTCACTCGACCTCCGCGCGGCCCCCGCTTCCGGTTTGGTCGCGCTTGCCGCATGCAGTCCCATGCTCGTGGGACAGGCCCTTTACCGAATAGTGAAAGGTTTGGATAGAGTGGATGTGGAGAGGATGTTTCCACTAGTGGGAGAGTCTAGTCCTCCACTAGTGGGGGAGACCAGAGGTCATAGCCTCAGAATTAAAGGACATTCCTTTTCGAAGGAGATGACGAGGAATTTCCTTAGTCAGTGGGTGGTGAATCTGTGGAATTCTTTGCCACAGACGGCTGTGGAGGCAAAGTCGGTGGATATATTTAAGGCAGAGATTGATAGTCTTGATTAGTGCATGTGTCAGAGGTTTTGGGGAGAAGGCAAGAGAATGGGGTTAGGAGGGAGAGATAGATATAACCATATAACAATTACAGCACGGAAACAGGCCATCTCCGCCCTTCTAGTCCATGCCGAACACTTACTCTCACCTAGTCCCATCTACCTGCACTCAGACCATAACCCTCCATTCCTTTCCCGTCCATATACCTATCCAATTTATTTTTAAATGATAAAATCGAACCTGCCTCCACCACTTCCACTGGAAGCTCATTCCACACAGCTACCACTCTCTGAGTAAAGAAGTTCCCCCTCATGTTACCCCTAAACTTCTGTCCCTTAATCTCAAATCATGTCCTCTTGTTTGAACCTTCCCTACTCTCAGTGGGAAAAGCTTATCCACGTCAACACTGTCTATCCCTCTCATCATTTTAAAGACCTCTATCAAGTCCCCCCTTAACCTTCTGCGTTCCAAAGAATAAAGACCTAACTTGGTCATCCATGATTGAATGGCAGAGTAGACTTGATGGGCCGAATGGCCTAATTCTGCTACTATCACATATGATCTTATGAGAACAGTCTTTGGGTGCGGAGGTGAGTGAGAAGGAAATGCTGGATCCTATCTCACGCTGCCTGTCCCACCTGTCTCGGCATGAGACAGCGGTTAGCTTCTGTCACAGCCTGAGTCTGATATGAGCAGGTTTAGGATTAAAATCGACCAGGTTGCAGTTGATCTGATTTGCAATAGTGACTGCACAGAGTAGAAACATTGAAACATAGAAACATAGACAATAGGTGCAGGAGTAGGCCATTCGGCCCTTCGAGCCTGCACCGCAATTCAATATAATCATGGCTGATCATCCAACTCAGTATCCTGTACCTGCCTTCTCTCCATACCCCCTGATCCCTTTAGCCACAAGGGCCACATCTAACTCCCTCTTAAATACAGCCAATGAACTGTGGCCTCAACTACCTTCTGCGGGAGAGAATTCCAGAGATTCACCACTCTCTGTGTGAAAAATGTTTTCCTCATCTCGGTCCTAAAAGATTTCCCCCTTATCCTTAAGCTGTGACCCCTTGTTCTAGACTTCCCCAACATCGGGAACAATCTTCCTGCATCTAGCCTGTCCAACCCCTTAAGAATTTTGTAAGTTTCTATAAGATCCCCCCTCAATCTTCTAAATTCTAGCGAGTACAAGCCGAGTCTATCCAGTCTTTCTTCATATGAAAGTCCTGACATCCCAGGCATCCCACACAGAATGTGCTGTGTGACTGCAGCCGCACTCAGTACATGGGCAAAGGTGCAATATGAGCGCTGGGATGTGACGTGCAACATCAGCTGTAACTGCACTGTGTGACAGCAGTGCAGAGCGGTGCTGAACTTGAACTACTATCTACCTCATTGGTGACCCTCGGTCCATCTTTGATCCGACTTTGCTGGCTGTACCTTGCACTGAACGTTATTCCCTTATGTATCTACACACTGTGAATGGCTCGGTTGTAATCATGTGTATAGTCTTTTCGCCTCTTCTTCTTGCGTGTGGCATGCACAGCTTAAAGTTGCAGGTCAGGTTTGTCATCTGAGGAAACATTTTTTCTCACAGAGAGTGGTGAGTCTGTGGAATTCTCTGCCTCAGAGGGCGGTGGAGGTACGTTCTCTGGATGCTTTCAAGAGAGAGCTAGATAGGGCTCTTAAAGATAGCGGAGTCAGGGGATATGGGGAGAAGGCAGGAACGGGGTACTGATTGTGGATGATCAGCCATGTTCACATTGAATGGCTGGCTCGAAGGGCCGAATGGCCTACTCCGGTCTATTGTCAAGGGCAGACATCCAGGCCAGGACAGCATCAGTAACTGGGTGGATGGGCTTTGATGCCCCCAGGGAAAAGCCTCAGTGGGCATTCATTCACAATGTGTGGGATGGTCTGGTCTGGATGTCCACAGTCACAAGCAGGTGATGGGCTGTTCTTGCATGGAGGGTGCGGATTCAGTTCAGGGTTCGCCATTGCTTGCGATGGAGGTCAAAACCCAGTGGTTTCACTGTGGGGTCTGTGAAGGGCTCTCCGTTGTTGGTGTTGGCATCTTTCCAGGCTCCGCGCCACTCAATCTTGGAGTCAAAGTCTTCCAGGGATTTGACTGAAGACCGGAAGGGTTTGCGGGACTTCAGGCGCATGTTGGGCAGATAGTTCAAGTCAACGTGGATGGGAAGGTCTGAGTTAGTCTCAATGGTGCTAATCACCAATCTTTCAACATCCTCTCCGTTCTGCGTATGCTGGGAGGGGCGATATGAGAGAGGGCGGGGAGCCACTGCAAAGGTGCTGACTTAAGCGTCCCTGTGATGGCCCGCGTTGCAGAGTTAAGGACAGTGTCAACTCGCTTGGTGTGCATACATACATACATACAGACAGCAGGACTGTGGTGAAAGTCTCTTTCTTTGGGGTTGGGAGGGAGAGATAGGTCAGCAGTGATTGAATGGTGGAGTAGACTTGATGGGCCGAATAGCCTAATTCGGCGCCTATTCCTTATGACCTTATCTGACCCACTCGGACAATAGGTTCCAAACTCAACTACCTTCTGGATGGTATTTTTTATTTCCGTGTATCTTTCCTCACCTTTTTTTTATGTTAATGTTTAAGTTAGTTATTGTAACGTGTATGGAGTTACAGTAAAAAGCTTTGTTTTGCATGCTATCCAAACAGCAGAGGTACCACACATAAATACAATCAAGTCAAACTCAAGTACTTTAGGAAGAGCAACAGGTAAGGTACAGAGTGCAGAATATAGTTCTCAGCATTGTAGCGCATCAGTTCCCAATGTTGGGGGAGTCCAGAACCAGGGGCCACAGTTTAAGAATAAGGAGTAAGCCATTTAGAATGGAGACGAGGAAACACTTTTTCTCACAGAGAGTTGTGAGTCTGTGGAATTCTCTGCCTCAGAGGGCGGTGGAGGCCGGTTCTCTGGATGCTTTCAAGAGAGAGCTAGATAGGGCTCTTAAAAATAGCGGAGCCAGGGGATATGGGGAGAAGGCAGGAACGGGGTACTGATTGGGGATGATCAGCCATGATCACAATGAATGGCGGTGCTGGCTCGAAGGGCCAAATGGCCTTCTCCTGCACCCATTGTCTATTGTCTATTGTCTATTGTTCCAGAGACAAAGTCCAATGTCCGCTATGGGGTAGAGGGGCTCATGTTGTCGACCTCACCGTGGTGAGCCCCTGTCAACTGACCTCCGTTGGGCTAAGTGTTCGGCTGGCAACCGGAAGGTAGCCGGTTCGAATCCCGCTTGGAGTGCATACTGTTATTGTGTCCTTGGGCAAGACACTTCACCCACCTTTGCCTGTGTGTGAATGTGTGTGAATGTGTGTGAGTGATTGGTGGTGGTCGGAGGGGCCGTAGGCGCAGATTGGCAGCCACGCTTCCGTCAGTCTGCCCCATGGCAGCTGTGGCTACAGAAGTAGCTTACCACCACCGAGTGTGACTGAGGAGTGAATGAATAATGCGATGTAAAGCGCCTTGAGTATTAGAAAGGCGGTATATAAATCACATCCATTATTATAACGATAACAAACAGAGAACAGCAGCAGCGCCGCAGCTTGGCGCCAACCCAGAGCATGCGCCCCGTTTATGGCGGGCACCCACGGATGTCGAACCGGATGGCATCACCCTGCTGTGGATTTCTGCTGCCTCAAACGCAAGAAAAGAAATGAGGTAGAGGTGAATCGGACAGTACCCTAGCTTATGGAAGGACCATTCAGAAGCCTGATAACAGCGGGGAAGAAGCCGTTCCTGAGTCTGGTGGTCCGCGCTTTCAAGCTTCTGTACCTTCTGCCGGATGGGAGCAGGTAGAAGAAGGAATGACCGGGGTGGGACGAGCCTTTGATTCTGATGGCTGCTTTTCCGAGGCAGCGTGAAGTGTAGATGGAGTCAATGGTGGGGACGTCTGGTCTATGTGATGGACTGGGCTACAGCCACAACTATCTGCAATTTCTTCAGCCTCTGCCACTGCCCGATCCGTTTTTGTTACTGATTTCCAACATCTGCAACTATTTTTATATATTTGCAGAGCTGGTGGAAACCAGAAATGAACCTAGAAGCATTTCTGGCTCATTATCCCAGTGACTGGCACATCGTTTCAAATATAGGAGTAAAGGCCAGCGTTCTGGACTATTGATCTGAAGACAAGGATTCAAATCCCACCACGACACCTAGGGAATACAACTTAGTGTAATTAAATAAAGCTGCATTTACAAAAAAAAAGGAAGCTGTGTTCGGTAATTGCAATAGACAATAGATGATAGATGATAGGTGCAGGAGTAGGCCATTCGGCCCTTCAATGTGATCATGGCTGCATCCACAATCAGTACCCCGTTCCTGCCTTCTCCCCATATCCCCTGACTCCGCTATCTACAAGAGCCCTATCGAGCTAGCTCTCTGTAGAAAGTATCCAGAGAAATATGAAAATACTGGATTGGCCTGAAAACCAATTCTGGTCACACCTACCATTGGTGTAAACAAAAGATTCACACCACATGTAATCCAAGATCATCTTTAATCGATAATCAAACTATAGCAGTACAGTAGATTGTTAGTTGTCAGAGTATCCTGCCTGCTACCCGAACTGAGCAGTGTCGGAAGTGGGTGTTAATATAAATGAAACAGTAAGGTGGGGTTAGTGATGCTGACCTATATATGATTGGTTGTCATGCATAAACCAATCTACATCCTTCCCCCTAAAGAGTGAGTATAGTGAGCACCAATGCCTTTAGAGTTAAACAAATTTGCCATATCTATCTAAAACTCTTTAGATTCTGGAGTAGTTCCTGAGGATTGGAGGGTAGCAAACGTAACCCCACTTTTTAAGAAGGGAGGGAGAGAGAAAACGGGGAATTACAGACCAGTTAGTCTAACATCGGTAGTGGGGAAACTGCTAGAGTCAGTTATTAAAGATTGGATAGCAGCACATTTGGAAAGTGGTGAAATCATTGGACAAAGTCAGCACAGATTTATGAAAGGTAAATCATGTCTGACGAATCTTATAGAATTTTTCGAGGATGTAACTGGTAGAGTGGATATGGGAGAACCGGTGGATGTGTTACATCTGGACTTTCAGAAGGCTTTCGACAAGGTCCCACATAAGAGATTAGTATACAAACTTAAAGCACACGGTATTGGGGGTTCAGTATTGATGTGGATGGAGAACTGGCTGGCAGACAGGAAGCAAAGAGTAGGAGTAAATGGGTCCTTTTCAGAATGGCAGGCAGTGACTAGTGGGGTACCGCAAGGCTCAGTGGTGGGACCCCAGCTATTTACAATATATATTAATGATTTGGACGAGGGAATTGAATGCAACAACAAATTTACGGATGACACGAAGCTGGGGGGCAGTGTTAGCTGTGAGGAGGATGCTAGGAGGCTGCAAGGTGACTTGGATAGGCTGGGTGAGTGGGCAAATGCATGGCAGATGCAGTATGCAGTAAATGTGAGGTTATCCACTTTGGTGGCAAAAACAGGAAAGTAGACTATTATCTGAATGGTGGCCGATTAGGAAAAGGGGAGATGCAACGAGACCTGGGTGTCATGGTACACCAGTCATTGAAAGTAGGCATGCAGGTGCAGCAGGCAGTGAAGAAAGCGAATGGTTTGTTAGCTTTCATAGCAAAAAGATTTGAGTATAGGAGCAGGGAGGTTCTACTGCAGTTGTACAGGGTCTTGGTGAGACCACACCTGGAGTATTGCGTACAGTTTTTGTCTCCTAATCTGAGGAGAGACATTCTTGCCATAGAGGGAGTACAGAGAAGGTTCACCAGACTGATTCCTGGGATGGCAGGACTTTCATATGAAGAAAGACTGGATAGACTCGGCTTGTACACGCTGGAATTCAGAAGATTGAGGGGGGATCTTATAGAAACTTACAAAATTCTTAAGGAGTTGGACAGGCTAGATGCAGGAAGATTATTCCCGATGTTGGGGAAGTCCAGAACTAGGGGTCACAGTTTAAGGATAAGAGGGAAGTCTTTTAGGACCGAGATGAGAAAATTATTTTTTACACAGAGAGTGGTGAATCTGTGGAATTCTCTGCCACAGAAGGTAGTTGAGGCCACAGTTCATTGGCTATATTTAAGTTAGATGTGGCCCTTGTGGCTAAAGGGATCAGGGGGTATGGAGAAAAGGCAGGGATGGGATACTGAGTTGGATGATCAGCCATGATCATATCGAATGGTGGTGGAGGCTCGAAGGGCTGAATGGCCTACTCCTGCACCTATTTTCTATGTTTCTTTGTTTCTATCTTTCTATATGGCCCAAAGGTGCAGCTTTGAAAATATGACTGACCAGCTAACAAGAGACATCCTAGTGACAGGGATGAATGATCAAAAGCTGCGATCTGAGCTTCTGCATAAACCAATCTACAAATGGGAACATGGAACATAGAACAGTACAGCACACAAACAAAAGCTTTCCCCCACCCCCCATCAGTCTGAAGAAGGGTTTCGGCCCGAAACGTCGCCTATTTCCTTCGCTCCATAGATGCTGCTGCACCCGCTGAGTTTCCCCAGCAATTTTGTGTACCTTCGATATTCCAGCATCTGCAGTTCCCTTTTGAAAAGCTTTTCACTGTACCTTGGTACAAGTGACAATAATCTAAACTAAACTAAACTGTGGATGATCAGCCATGATCACAGTGAGTGGCGGGTGCTGGTTCGAAGGGCCGAATGGCCTACTCCTGCACAATTTGTCTATTGTCTATTGTCTAAGCCCTTTGGCCCACAACGTCTCTGCTAAACATGACTCTTATCTGCCTGTACATACTCCATAACCCTCCATTCCCTGCATATCCATGTGTCTACCAAAAAGCCTCTTAAAAGTCACAATTGTATCAGCCTCCAACACTGCCCTGCAATCTCCCTAAGACTTTACCTCTTTCAGCTTAAAGCTGTGCCTGGAGGTCTTTGACATTTTCACCTTGGAAAAAAGGTTCCGACTGTCCACCCGATCCGTGCCTCTCATCATTGTACATGCTTCAATCAGGTGTCCCTTCATCCTGAGGCGTTCCAGAATATACAATCCAAGTGTGTCCAACCTCTCCCTGTAGCCAATACCCCCTAATCAGGCCATCATTCTGCTATCCCACCTCTGCACTCTTTCCAAAGCCTCCACATGGGGCAACTGGAACTACACGCCACACACAAAATGCAGCGTGACCAATGTTCCATAACACATTTAGAAGGATGAGAGGGCATCTTATTGAAACATATAAGATTGCTAAGGGTTTGTACACGCTAGAGGCAGGAAACAGGTTCCCGATGTTGGGGGAGTCCAGAACCAGGGAACACAGTTTAAGAATAAGGAGTAAGCCATTGAGAACGGAGATGAGGAAACACTTTTTCGCTCTGAGGGTTGTGAATCTGTGGAATTCCCTGCCTCAGAAGGCAGTGGAGGCAGGTTCTCTGGATGCTTTCAAGAGAGAGCTAGATAGGGCTCTTAAAGATAGCGGAGTCAGGGGATATACGGAGAAGGCAGGAACGGGGTACTGATTGGGGATGATCAGCCATGATCACATTGAATGGCGGTGCTGGAATCAAATAAGCTCTGAACAATAATGGTCCGTGGGCCAGAGGGGCCTGCCGTACCCCCCCCCCCCCCCACCCCCACACCCCCAATGATCCTACTTCTTGGGTGCCATTTTGTTTATAGGTATCTCTTCTGTCAAAAATTATGTTCCCAAGAAAAAAACTCATCTGGACTATTTTTCTTTAACCCTTATTTCAATCTATGACAAAATTGTGTTTTTTTTCACATTTTGTCCTCTTTCTTGGGGTCTGTGAATTTGGTATTTGCAATTGAGTCTGTTTCTTAGTAAAGTTGCATTAAAAAATCCACTAAATTAGAACCATATCATCTTCAACTCTATGGAAATCATTAAAAAAAAGTTGCATTGATTTTTATGCAATAATGACATAATATATCCCTTGAGTTCTCGTTGTGCGAATTACCTATGAAATGGTTCCTCATATTCATTTTTGTATGGAAAGCTCTTGAGCATCCAAGCTTCATATTCTTTTAATAAATATTTTCACACTGTAAACTGCAATCCAATTAAGTTTGTTCTGAATGATTATTGTAGTTCTCTACTTGTAGTTAGGGGTAATCTTATTTCAAGCGGTACAAAATACTGGAAATCCAGGAACAGCTTCTTCCCGGCGGCTGTCACTCTACTCAACAACGTACCTCGGTGACTGCCAATCACCCCCCCACCCCCCGGACACTTATTATCACTTATTATTATTTATTTAAATCATTTGCTATGTCGCTCTTCCAGGGAGATGCTAAATGCATTTCGTTGTCTCTGTACTGTACACTGACAATGACAATTAAAATTGAATCTGATAATCTGAATTATTACATGAAAGATCTTGCAATAGAAATAATGAAAGGCATCACCTTTAGTGCATTTCTATTACTTGTAACGCTACATGTACAAATGAAGCAAAGTTAGAAGAAATACCTGTCTGTCGTAAGAAATTCGCCCTCGTACATGCGACAAAAATAAATGTAGCATCGGCTTTTTTTGTGTATTTTAACCATACTTATACCTGCCACGGGCAATGGTGGTCCAATTCTACACGGCCATCGTAGAGTCTGTCCTCACCTTCTCCATCATGGTCTGGTTTGGCTCAGCCACCAAGCACGACACCTGGAGGCTGCAGCGAATCGTCCGATCAGCTGAGAAGATTATTGGCTGCAACCTTCCCTCCATTGATGAACTGTATGGGCCAGGAAGCGAGCGGGCAAGATCATCTCTGACCCCTCTCACCCTGGCCACAAACTCTTTGAATCACTTCCCTCTGGAAGGCGACTCCGGATTGTCAAAGCTGCCACAGCCAGACATAAAAACAGTTTTTATCCACGAGTAGTTGCTCTACTCAACAGCCAAAAATCTGTAGCCTCCCTTTGATCTGGTATTTTGTTGGTTCACATGCTTGATCAATGGTGTTTTATCATTAATGTTTTATTATTATTAATGTTTAGTGTTTTCTGAGTCATTCGTAACTGTCACTGTATGTCATGTTGTTACTTGTGGGTGGAGCACCAAGACAATAGACAATAGGTGCAGGAGTAGGCTATTTGGCCCTTCTAGCCAGCACCACCATTCACTGTGATCATGGCTGATTATCCCCAATCAGTACCCCGTTCCTGCCTTCTCCCCTTGTATGTGAATACTTGGCCAATAAACTTACTTACTTACTTAATAGAAACATGCAATTGGACTGCTTAGTCATATGTAAAAATTGGGCATATACAATTACCAACTGGTTTTCAGACATTCAGCATTATCCTAATTACTAATTGAAGTAACTTCAATTAATACAGATGAAAACAAAAAAAAAATTGCATAAGTACCGAAGCTATGAATGAAGAATCTTTAGAATTCATCTTCACTATCTGTGTCTTTATCTGACCCATAGCATTGGTCATCATCATCTGGATCATGCTAGTCAGCCCTTGAATCCTCTTTCTCTTCCAAGGAGTCAAGAATGTCAACCAGCCTAGGAGGTAGGATCTTAACAGTTGTCCATAGTGGTACCAACTTGTCTCCATTCTCCGTCAAGCCATGACCATCTGTTGGTGCTGGAATGGCGGGGTTGAGCCCTCTTCCATATTACCACCTGCTTTTTTACCCTTCTGATGTGTTGCTCTAGATTGTCTTTGCAAGGTGGAAATGAAGGCAAATCCACGGGAACGGACCGAACCTTTAAAAACCCCTCTAAACCCCCCCTGGACGCCTCTAAACCCATCCAAACACCTCTGAACCCCTCTATACCTCTCGAAACCCCATTGAAATACCTCGAGACCCTCCTAAACACCTCTAAACCGCTCAAAACCCCTCTAAACCCCTCTAAACCCCTCTAAACCACTCTAAATCCCTCTAAAAACTTCAAAACCCCTCAAAACCACTCTGAACCCTTCAGAACAGCTCTGAAACCCTCTAAATCCCTCTAGACAAGAGTGTGGCCTGGTGGCATAGTGGTAGAGTTGCTGCCTTACAGCGCCAGAGACCTGGTTTTTATCCTGACTAGGGGTGCTTGACTGCACAGAGTTTGCACGTTCTCCACGTGACCTGCATTGAGTTAGATAGAGCTCTAGGGGCTAGTGGAATCAAGGGATATGGGGAGGGCAGGCACGGGTTATTGATTGGGGATGATCAGCCATAATCACATTGAATGGTGGTGCTGGCTCGAAGGGCCGAATGACCTCCTCCTGCACCTATTTTACTTCGGAGTCACGTGAGTGATTCCGTGAAGAACCCGCTCAGCAAGCATGCGCGGCACGTCGACGGCTAACAGAATGGACGTGCTTATAGACCACATCCTGGCTACAGCAGGATGGTGGGGGGAAAGACCGTTCAGAAATTCTATAATAAGCCGTTGGCAAAACCTGTTTTATTTGCAGGAAAGATTCTAGACTGCAAATATTTAATTTAAGCCCAGGGGAGCAATTTAATTTCTTGTTGTTATTGTAAAAAAATACCATTGTGTTTTTCTACAAACAGATTCATTGGTTGGTTACGATAACACACTTCCTCCCTCAAGGACTTCGGCAGTGCGTGAAATAATACCTGTTACACGGTTTGAAATCACAGAGCTTTGAAGTCTTCACGGAATCACTCACGTGACTCCGAAGTAAAATAGTAAGATTAAACGAGAACTTACCAGTTTGAAGTTTGATCTGTATTTTATGAGGAGTTACGATGAGGGATTACGTGCCCTCCGCTCCCACCCTCAATAATATGGGTCAAACTGATAAACTGATGTCTCCTTGTCTTTACTATGTTTACTTCAATAACTGTGTCTATCTGTGATTCCACACCGCTGCTTTGAAGTATGCCGCGCATGCGTGCTGAGCGGGTTCTTCACGTAATCCCTCATCGTAACTCCTCATAAAATACAGATCAAACTTCAAACTGGTAAGCTCTCGTTTACTCTTACTATTTTCTATGTTTCTATGTTTCTATGTTTACTGATTTCCTCTCCATCACCTTTGCGCCTTTCTTTCATCATAACGAATCAAGCTTCGTCGACATCAGTGAATTTTGGTTTCCCGTACCAGGCACATGTGAACTCCTCCAGCTTTGACATCAGCTCTTCTGAGACAGTTTTTCTCACAGAGAGTGGTGAGTCTGTGGAATTCTCTGCCTCAGGGGGCGGTGGAGGCAGGTTCTCTGGATGCTTTCAAGAGAGAGCTAGATAAGGCTCTTAAAAATAGCGGAGTCAGGGGATATGTAAGAACTACAAAGTGAATGGTAGTGTTCTGGGGAGTGTTGTAGACCACAGGGGTCACGGAGTGTAAGTACATAGTACCTTGAAGGTGGTGTCACGGATAGATGGAGTGGTCAAAAGGCTTTTGGCACATTGACCTTCATCAGTATAGAAGTTGGGAGGTCATGTTGCAATTGTATAAGATGTTGGCGAGTCCGCATTTGGAGTATTGTGTTCAGTTCCGGGCACCATGTTACAGGAAAGATGTTGTGAAGTTGGTAAAGGGTACAGAGAAAATTTACAAGGATGTTGCCAGGACTTGAGGGTCTGAGCTACAGGGAGAGGTTGAGCAGGCTTGGATTCTATTCCATGGAGCGCAGGAGGATGAGGGGTGATCTTATGGAGGTTTACAAAATCATGAGAGGAATAGATCGGGTAGATGCACAGAGTCTCTTTCCTAGAGTAGGTGAATCGAGAACCAGAGGACATAGGTTTAAGATGAAGGGGGAAAGATCTAATAGGAATCTGAAGGATAACATTTTTACACAAAGGGTGATGGGTGTATGGAATGGACTGCCAGAGGATGTAGTTGAGGCAAGGACTATTGCAACGTTTAAGAAACAATTAGACAGCTACATGGATAGGACAGGTCTGGGCCAAAAGTAGACAAGTGGGAGGGGGGTAGGTGGGACATTGTTGGGCGGTGTGGGCGAGTTGGGCCGAAGGGTCTGTTTCCACACTGTATCACTCAATGACCGTATGAGCAAGAAAGTGTACAATGAAAATTTCCCTTCCCAGTCTTCCACTAGGGATGAAAAAAACTATAATTGTTCAACTGGGATCTTTGGATTACAGGATATAGTGGGGAAGTTTAATGGAGACATTCCAAGCACTGGTGGGATGCCCAGCGGGAAACTATCTCTCATCTGCAGGAGGTGACCGGAGGACATTGATTAATGGAGTTAAGAACAGGAGAAGATAGTTTTGTTTATGACTATGACCTGAATTGGCCAATCTCCAAGATGTTGTTTGCATTCTGAACTCTTGTTCTCAAAAGGGAATTGTATGAATAATTGAAGGAGAAAAGTTTGTAGTTTTTAATGGGCAATAGGATCAATTGCCTAAGACCTTCCAAAGAGATGAAATAGATACACTGAGCATTACAGCACAGTAACGGACCCACATGGTCATAGGGAGAACATACAAATTGTACAGTCATCACCTGCAGCCGGAATCGAACCTGGGTCTCTGGCGCTGTAAGGCAGCAATTCTACCCATCGCACTACTGTGCTGCCCCTGTTGAATGTTACCCCAAATGCAAATGTAGGGAATGGAGGGATATGGATCATCTGCGGACAGATGAGGTTAGTTTGTCTTGATCCAACCTGATCTCCCGGTGGCGCAGGACTTCACCTCCCCCTCCCATTCCGAATCCGGCCTTTCTGTCCTGGGCCTCATCCATGGCCCGAGTGAGTCCCACCATAAATTGGAGGAGCAGCACCTCAGATTTCGCTTGGGTAGTTTACACCCCAGCGGTACGAACATTGACATCTCCAATTTCAGGTAGTCCCTGCTTCCTCCCTCCTTCCCCTCCCCTTCCCAGCTCTCCCACAGCCCACTGTCTCCACCTCTTCCTTTCTTCTTCCTGACCCCCCCACCCCCACCCCCACATCAGTCTGATGAAGGGTTTCGACCCGAAGCGTCACCTATTCCTTCGCTCCATAGATGCTGCCTCACCCGCTGAGTTTCTCCAGCATTTTTGTCTACCTTCGATTTTTCCAGCATGTGCAGTTCTTGGCATTATGTTGGCCACATACACTGTGAACTGGGCTGTTCCATGTTCTATATGGAACACTTCATTCAAAATGCAAAGATGAGCTGATAATAGACACACAAAGCTGGAGTAACACGGCGGGTCAGACAGCATCTCTGGGGGAAAGGAGTAGGTGACGTTTCGGGACGAGATACTTCTACAGACTGAGTCAGAGGAAAGGGAAACGAGAGATAGAGACGGTGAAATAGAGAGATATGGAACAAATATATGAAAGATACATTTGGTTCGAAGGGCTTCAATGGCCTCCTCCTGCACCTATTTTTCTACATGCAAAAATAAAAACAATGTCAAAGGAAACAGGCCATTGTTAGCTGTTGGCTAGATGAAAACGAGTTACAGACAATGAAACTCAACAAGACGAGTAGGAACTGTGAATGTCTTCATCACATTCTCCTTTGGGCAAGCATTGCAAAACCATCTAGTTTTGTTGAATCAGGCACCAGACTTAAAGACAGACACACTCTCCAAGCTCGGAGGGAACATTAATAGCCCCTTAATAGCTCACTGCAGTAGCAAAGTCCAAGACAGGAAAGAAATATTTACTCTTAAGGGCCCGTCCCACTTACGCAACTTTTTCGGCGACTGCCGGCACCCGTCATAGGTCGTTACAGGTCGCCGAAAATGTTCAACATGTTGAAAATCCAGCGGCGACCAGAACAAGGTACGACTCTTTGGGCGACTACTCACGACCGTACAGGCTTCACCCCGCGACATGTCGCCTGTACGGTCATGAGTCGTGACATGTCGCCTGTACGGTCATGAGTCGTCTCCGCAGTCGCCCAAAGTCGTTGCGTCTTTCTGGTCGCCGCTGGATTTTCAACATGTTGAACATTTTCGCCGACCTGCAGCGACCTATGACGGGTGCCGGCAGTCGCCGAAAAAGTCGAGTCAGTGGGACAGGACCTTTAAGTTGCACCGATTCACAAAAGACTATCCAAATACACTCCAACACAGAGTGTGTGGTGACCGATACCGAGGAAAGTCTAAAGTATTTGTGCAAAGTCTTCTTCTGTCTGACCCGAAACCTCACCTAACTATGTGTAGGATGGAACTGCAGATGCTAGTTTACGCTGAAGATAAACACAAAATGCTGGAGTAACTCAGCGGGACAGACAGCATCTCTAGATAGAAGGAATGGGGTGGCATTTCGGGTGGAGACCCTTTGTCAGTCTGTGGGCTTGGAGGGTAGGATCGTGACACACCTTCATCACATTATGGTCTTGTCGCCAAGTTTACTTTAGTTTAGAGATAGCGTGCAGAAGCAGATCCTTTGGACCACCGTCCGCACCAATCAGCGATCCCCGTACATTAACACTATCCTGGGGACAGTTTTTACATTTATACCTAGCCAATTAACCTGCAAACCTGTACGTCTTTGGAGTGTGGGAGGAAAGCAATGATCTCGGGGAAAACTGCGGCCTGCCGAGCCCGCACCGACCAGCGATCCCCACAGACTGATCTCGGCATCATATTCGGCACAGACATTGCCGGGTGAAGGCCTGTTAGATAGAAAATAGGTGCAGGAGGAGGCCATTCGGCCCTTCGAGCCAGCACCGCCATTCAATATGACCATGGCTGATTGTCCCCAATCAATAACCCGTGCCTGCCTTCTCCCCGTATCCCTTGACTCCACTAGCCCCTAGAGCTCTATCTAAAGGGCCTGTCCTACAAGCATGCGACCTGCATGCGGCGGGCGCGACCAAACCAGAAGCGGGGGCCGCGTGGAGGTCGAGTGATCCCCGTACAGGGCCGGTCCCACCAGCATGCGACCTGCATGCGGCGAGCGCGACCAAATCGGAAGCGGGGGTCGCGCGGAGGTCGAGTGTTCCCCGTACAGGGCCGGTCCCACCAGCATGCGACCTGCATGCGGCGAGCGCGACCAAACCGGAAGCGGGGGTCGCGCGGAGGTCGAGTGAGTGACGTGAAGTTCGAGCGAAGTTCGCGGGATGTTCGCGCGTGACGTATGGCGTTGAGACGCTGCCTACTGCGTCGAGATGCTGCGCACGCCCGTCGTGGCGGTGCGAACGACGTCAAGGCGGCTGCGGGCCGGGAGGTCGTTGCCGCGCGGAATTTTTGAACACTGTCAGTTTTTGGGAGCCCCGCGCGATGTCGGGACCAGCTCCGCACAACTCCATACGGCTCCGGCGATCGAAGTGGGACCGGCCCCGCGAGGCCATACGGCTCAAGCGACCACGTTAGGTCACGCTTGCCGCATGGAGTCACATGCTCGTGGGACAGGTCCTTAACTCTCTCTTAAATAGCTGCGACTATTGAACAGGTACATGGGCAGAAAAGGTTTGGAGAGGTATGGACCAAATGTGGGCAAACGGGACCGACCGGCTTAGATGGAGCATCTTGTCGACATTTGCGAGTTGGGCGAAAGAGCTTGCTTCCGTGATGTATGGCTCTATGGCTCAATAGCTCTCTGTTCTATGATCTACACTGATCCCACTTGTCTGTAGTTGACGACAGTCGAGTCCTGGACACTGCCCTGAGGGACTCCTGCAAAGAAATCCATGGCTTGCATGATGGCCTCGTATAATTATCATCATCAGTAGCATTATTATTAACAGTGATCGGTATGATTAGTCTGATTAATGGAACTAGTATGATTAGTTAGTATGATAATTTTTATTGATAAATCAATTTTCTATTTGGAATCATGGCGACAGCGGTGGCTGCTTCGGTGGGAGGTGGCTGGAACAGCCCCATAAACAGGTCCAATCAATTACATAGAAACATAGAAAATAGGTGCAGGAGGAGGCCATTCGGCCCTTCGATCCAGCACCGCCATTAATTGTGATCATGGCTGATCGTCCCCTATCCATAACCCGTGCCTGCCTTCTCCCCATATCCCTTGACTCCTCTAGCCCCTATCTAACTCTCTCTTAAATCCATCCAGTGACTTGGCCTCCACTGCCCTCTGTGGCAGGGAATTCCATAAATTCACAACTCTCTGGGTGAAAAAGCTTTTTCTCACCTCAGTCTTAAATGTCCTCCCCTTTATTCTAAGACTGCGGCCCCTGGTTCTGGACTCGCCCAACATTGGGAACATTTTTCCTGCATTTAGCTTGTCCAGTCCTTTTATAATTTTATATGTTTCTATAAGATCCCCTCATCCTTCTAAACTCCAGTGAATACAAGCCTGGTCTTTTCAATCTTTCCTCATATGACAGTCCCACCATCCCAGGGATCAATCTCGTGAACCTACGCTGCACTGCCTCAATCACAAGGATGTCCTTCCTCAAATTCATACACTACCCCCCACTGGCACATGCATTATTCATTAGGGATGGCATCGTTTTGGAGCTGCTAGAGTCGCTACCTCACAGCGCCAGAGACGCGGGTTTGATCCTGACTGCGGGTGCTGGCTGCGTGGAGTTTGCACGTTCTCGTTATAAGTGAGGTCATAAGGAGCAGAATTAGGCCATTCGGCCCATCAAGTCTACTCTACCATTCGATCGCTCTCTTCCTCCTAACCCCATTCCCCTCCCTTCTCCACATAACCCTTGACAATCAAGAATATATCTATCTCAGCCTTAACAAATATGTTTTCATTAAAATATTCACAACCTTTTTTCAGTTATTCACAAAATATTTTTTACAAAAATATCCATTGTGACCGTGTGGGTTTCCCTCTGGGTGTTATGGTCTCATAGACCATACAGGACAGGAACGGGCCATTCGGCCCATTATGTTTATTACCGACCATAATGCCAAGTTGAACTAACTTCATCTGCCATTACATCACCCATGTCCCTCCATTCCCCACACTTCCATGTGCTGAAATGCCTCTTGAATGTCACTATTGCATCTGCCTCCACCACCACCCCTGGCAATGTGTTCGACACACCCACCCACTTATGTCCTGTCCCACACATCTCCATTAAACACCCCCCCCCCTTACCTTATTGCTACGCCCTCTAGTGTTTGGCATTTCAATAGACAATAGACAATAGGTGCAGGAGTAGGCCATTCGGCCCTTTGAGCCAGCACCTCCATTCAATGTGATTATGGCTGATCATCCCCAATCAGTACCCCGTTCCTGCCTTCTCCCCATATCCCCTGACTCCGCTATTTTTAAGAGCCCTATCTAGCTCTCTCTTGAAACCATCCAGAGAACCGGCCTCCACCGCCCTCTGAGGCAGAGAATTCCACAGACTCACCACTCTCTGTGAGAGAAAGTGTTTCCTCGTCTCCGTTCTAAATGGCTTACCCCTTATTCTTAAACTGTGACCCCTGGTTCTGGACTCCCCCAATATCGGAAACATGTTTCCTGCCTCTAGCATGTCCAAGCCCTTAACAATCTTATATGTTTCAATGAGATCCCCTCTCATCCGTCTAAACTCCAGTGTGTACAAGCCCAGCTGCTCCATTCTCTCAGCATATGACAGTCCCGCCATCCCGGGAATTAACCTTGTAAACCTACGCTGCACTCCCTCAATAGCAAGAATGTCCTTCCTCAAATTTCCTCCCTGAGATAAAGGTTCTGCCTCTCTACCGTATCTGTGCCTTTCATAATTCTAGATACAACTCTTGCAGATTTCCCCCCACATCTAAAAGCCATGCAGGTTTGTAGGCCTTGCCAAATTGCCCCTGGTGTGTAGCGGGTGGTTGCTAAGGTGGGATAACACAGAACTAGTGTGAATGGGCGATTGGTGTTCAGTGTGGACTTGTTGGGCTGAAGGGCCTGTTTTCATGTTGTATCTTTGAATCAATCATCTGATCAGAAGCACAAACTGCCTTCAATCCAGACACAGAGATTGTGCTGGCACGGTGGGGCAGCGGTAGAGTTGTTGCCTTATAGCCCTGTCCCACTGTACGAGTTCATTCAAGAGCCCTCCCCAGTTTGCCCTGATTCGAACTCGGAGATTTACGGTAATGGCCGCTAGTCAGTACTCGGGGCTCTCGTGGACATTTTTCAACATGTTGAAAAATCTTCACTAGTCTTCCCGAGCTTACCGCGTTTCCCGAGTACCTGCCGTTAGCGTTACGAGCTGCTAAGAGACGTCCCCGAGCTCCAACGTACCCGCTACGTACATTCTACGTGCTTCCACGAGTTTGATTTTTTTAATACTTGGGAGAGCTCTTGGAATGAACTCGTACAGTGGGACAGGGCTTTTACAACGCGAAAGATGCAGGCTCGATCCTGACTGTATGGAGTTTGTTCAATCTCCCTGTAACCACGTGGGTTTTCTCCAGGTGCTCCGGTTTCCACCCACATTGCAAAGACGTACAAGCTTTTTAGATTAATTAGCTTCTGTTAACTATTTAGTTTAGTTTAGTTTAGTTTTAGAGATACAGCGTGGAAACAGGCCCACCGGGTCAGCGCCGACCAGCAATCCCCACATATTAACAATATCCTACATCCACTCGGGATAATTTTTACATTTATATCAAGCCAATTAACCTACATACCTGTACGTCTTTGGAGTGTGGGAGGAAACCGCATATCTCGGAGAAAAACCACGCAGGTCACGGGGAGACTCCCTACAGACAGCACCCGTAGTCGGGATCGAACTGAGGGTCTCCGGCGCTGCATTCGCTGTAAGACAGCAACTCTAACGCTGCGCCACTGTGGATAAGGCCAGGCTCAGGCCCGAGTCTGTAGGATAAATCTATGGGTGATCGATGGTCGGCATGGACTCTTGTGGGCCGAAGAGCCAGTTTCCACTCTGTATGCCCTAAACTAAACTGATGGAATGAACCGCGCAGTGTTACAATCATTGATTCTCCTCGCAAGTCTTCACGCTTCTGGTCTTTTTAATTTTTGTCTTTCAAAGGAGGCAAGGAAAGTAAACAAGCCTTCTTGATTAGCCTTAGTGAACCTGTCAAATCATATTATGCCTCCAACAATTCTCAACTCCCAGTTTAATAAACACATCTAACAAAGTTAGAGTATTTGAAGTTTTCCATTTCTTTGTGTGCCCTTTCAAGCAATAACATTTTACAAGATCTGAACAAATCATTTATTGTCTTTATTTGTTAATAATTATTTTTTGGGATTTCGGTGTTGGCTGTGCCCATTCTGACTTGTTTAGTTTAGTTTAGTTTATTGTCACGTGTACACGGGTGGTTTGTCACCTTGTCGTGGTGGAGAAGCTTGTGTGGACCTGAGATCCTGAGAGCGATGCCGTCTGGAGCTATCTATGATCCTGGTAGGGCCACCCATGGCGGTAAGGTCGAGGGGGAGGTCTCTGACAAAGAGCAATCCAACCAAGACCTCAACGGTGGAACAGGCGGAGGACGATGGCTGACCTTAGTGGAGCGTCACGACGGCTGGGAAGGCGGATGAAGGCTGCAGCAGAAAAGGGTCTCCGTTCGTCTTGGACTCCACGCCACTGGATCCCGGCCCAGATCTGTCAAGGACCGTGGGGTGGCTGTCTGTGCACCAGTCTCCCCACGTTAAACAAAGTCACGCACAGGCATCCTCCAACTCTGGAGACACCCATGGTCAGCCATCATTGAAGGGGGCCGAAGAAGAATAAAGGTGTAGTGTATTTTGTTGCATGCTATCCAGACAATGGGAAGACCATACATGGTTACAAATGAACGTTCCACGCTGTACGGGCACAGGAGGGAAGGTGATGGTGGAGATAGATGCAGAGCCCTTTACTCAGAGTAGGAAAATGGAGACAAGAGGACATATGTTTAACACGAGGCCACTCTTACAGCAGACTTGGTGTTTGGGGTGGCACGGTGGCGCAGCGGTAGAATTGATGCCGTAAGGGCCTGTCCCACTTAGGCTACTTTTTCATGCGACTGTCGGCGACTGTCATAGTTGTAGCAGGTCGCCGAAAGACCGGCGACTAGACCCCCCCTTCGACAATGTCTACAACAAGTTACAACAACCTTTACACCCCAGCGGTATGAACATTGACTTCTCCAATTTCAGGTAGTCCTTGCTTTCTCCCTCCTTCCCCTCACCTTCCCAGCTCCCCCACAGCCCACTGTCTCCGCCTCTTCCTTTCTTCTTCCCTCCCCCCCTCCCCCGACATCAGTGAGGAAGGGTCTCAACCCGAAACGTCGCCTATTCCTTCGCTCCATAGACGCTTCCTCACCCGCTGAGTTTCTCCAGCTTTTTTGTCTACCTTCGATTTTTCCAACATCTGCAGTTCTTTCTTAAACAACCTACCAACTAGTCGACGTCAAGCTACGGCAAGCTACCGACAACCGGCGACCCATTAGGCCGTCCACCTATGACCCCACCTACGACAACCTACGACCACACAGGCGACAACCTACGACAACCGGAGTCAAGCTTTGTCCACCCGCGACAAGCAACGACCCTGTCGGCGACAACTGAAGACAATTCAGTCGCCGGTACCTGTCACCGGTTGACGTAGGTAGTCGCCAATGAAATTCACTGGTCAGCACCAACGACAACCTATGTCATCCTGGCGACAACCTACGTCAGCACCTACATCAGGAGAAGTCAAGCTACGCTCAATGGCGTCAAACCCATCTGTCAAAGAAACATTTTGAACATGTTCAACCTACACTGTGCAAAGGCACTTTGGATGGGGAGGTGGGGGGAGAGAGGGGTTACTACTGACAACAGGTAGATGCAGCAACACAGAGGGAAGGCTGCAGAAGGGGGCAATGAGGAGGAGTATAGAGACATAATAAACAACTTTGTGGAGTGGAGTGCACACAATAACCTCCATCTCAACACCAAAAAAACCAAGGAGATTGTTGTGGATTTCAGGAGGGGGAGGAGGAGGACTCAAGCAACACCAATCACCATTAAGGGCACTGAGGTGGAGGTGGTCGCTAACCACAGGTACCTTGGTGTGCAGCTTGACAGTGAGCTGGACTGGAAGTGTCATATGGAGGCGGTGTACAGGAAGGGACAAAGCCGACTGTATTTTTTAAGGAGGCTGAGGTCATTTAACATCTGCCAACCCCTACTGTGCAGTGTCTACCATTCAGTGGTGGCCAGTGCTCTGTTTTTTGCTGTGGCCTGTTGGGGAGATGGCGCCCGCATAGCGGACAAAAACAGACTGGACAAGCTGATCAGGAAGGCCGGCTCAGTGGTCGGGGCTGAGCAACGAACGGTCCAGCAGGTGGCAGAGGCCAGAACTCTGAACAAACTGGGTTCAATAATGACCAACCCCACTCACCCACTCCATGCCCTGAAGGTGATCAAGAGCAGCATCTTCAGTCAGAGACTGATGGCACCAATGTGCAAAACTGAGAGACATAGGAAGTCCTGTTTACCAGCTGCTATAAGGTTATATAATGCGCATAAATAACTGCACTTTTTTTTTAATTAATTGTATTTTAACTTGTATTTTAACTTGTATTTTAACTTGTTAAGTATGGAAGCCATTTGAGGAAATGTGTGGTGTTATGTCTGTCTTGAAGCTGTCGTGGCACTGTAATTTCCTGTAAAGGATTATTAAAGGTATAATCTAATCTAATGTTGAAAATCCAGCGGTGACCAGAAAGACGCTATGACTCTTTGGGCGACTGAGGAGACTACTTACGAACATACAGGCGACACCTAGTGGGTTTTGTCAGAGGACTTTGGTTTCCTCCTACACTCCAAAGACGTACAGGGTTGTAGGTTAACGGTATAAATGTTAGCTGTCCCTCGCCCCTCGTGTGTGTAAGATCGCGTTAATGTGCGGGGATCATAGGTCGGCACGGGCTCCATGCGCCCAAGGTCCTGTGTCCGCGCTGTGTCTCTAAACTAATTTGAACTAAAATTTAACTTAGGAGCTGGGAGGAAAGCCATGGAAGAACTGGAAGAACGCTCTCATTCCGCACAGGAGCAGCTGGGCTTGTACACTCTGGAGTTTAGAAGGATGAGAGGATTCTCATTGAAACATATAAGATTGTTAAGGGCTTGGACACGCTAGAGGCAGGAAACATGTTCCCGATGTTGTGGGAGTCCAGAACCAGGGGGCACAGTTTAAGAATAAGGAGTAAGCCATTTAGAACGGAGACAAGGAAACACTTTTTCTCATAGAGAGTGGTGAGTCTGTGGAATTCTCTGCCTCAGAGGGCGGTGGAGGCCGGTTCTATGGATGCTTTCAAGAGAGAGCTAGATAGGGCTCTTAAAAATAGCAGAGTCAGGGGATATGGGGAGAAGGCAGGAACGGTGTACTGATTGTGGATGATCAGTCATGATCACATTGAATGGCGGTGCTGGCTCGAAGGACCAAATGGCCTACTCCTGCACCTATTGTCTATTGTCTATTGTCTATTGACCAGCGATCTCCGCACATTAACACTATCCTACACCCACTAGGGACAATTTTTTAACATTTATACCAAGCCGATTAACCAACAAACCTGTACGTCTTTGGAGTGTGGGAGGTAACCGAAGATCACGGAGAAAAGCCACGCAGGTCACGCGGAGAGAACGTACAAACTCTGTACAGACAGCACCCGTAGTCAGGATCAAACCCGGGTCTCCGGCGCTGCATTCACAACTCAACCGCTGAGCTACCTTGACAGCCCGCAAATATCTGAGCAAGTGCAGAGGACTGCACCACATGTGTCATGTGGATGATAGATAGGGCCACACTGTGTGGAAACAGGCCCTGAGCCCCACACTGACCAACATGCCCCACCGCCACTCCTGGCAGCGAGTTCCAGCCACCCATCACTCTCTCTGTAAAATATTTGGCCCACAAATCTCCCTTAAACTTTCCTCCTCTCATCTTAGAGCTGTGCCCGCTCGTCTTTGACATGGGGAAAAGGTTCTGACCACCTACCCTATCTATGCCTACCAGAATTATATACACATCTATATTTCTATCAGTATCCCCTTGTGTTTAAAAAATACCTTGGCAATTGTGCATACATACAATCGACTACATGTCAGTGCTGAACTCATATTTCGCTTGGGCAGCTTACAAACCAGCAGTATGAATATTGATTTCTCCAATTTCAAGTAACCCTTGCTTTCCCTCTCTGTCCATCCCTCTCCACCCTAGGCGTCGAGCTAGTTTCATTGTTCTTATCTTCCATTATTCATTATCCCCTCCTCCGCAGCCAACAATGGACCATTGTGGGCTCTTTGGCCATCGGCGCTGGCTCTGATCTGTTCTATTGTCCATTGTCTATTCCTATTGCCTATTGCCTATTGTCTATTTCTGGATGCTATCAAGAGAGAGCTAGATAGGGCTCTTAAGGATAGCGGAGTCAGGGGATATGGGGAGAAGGCAGGAACGGGGTACTGATTGGGGATGATCAGCCATGATCACATTGAATGGCGGTGCTGGCTCGAAGGGCCGAATGGCCTCCTCCTGCGCCTATTGTCTATTGTCTATTGTCTATTGTTCTGTACCTTTTCATTCCTCTCATTTCCCGCTTCCCTGACGCTCAAGTCTGAAGAAGGGTCTCGACCCGAAACGTCACCTATCCCTTTTCTCCCGGGATGCTGCCTGCCCCGCTGAGTCACTCCGGCGTTTTGTGTCTAATCTTGAACCAGGAACAGTTTGGCTGAAGGGATGAGATAGAAAAGGTACGGAAGGGCTGAATGGCCATTTCCTATTCCATGATCTGCAGGAGGGTACTGCAGATGCCGGTTTAAACCTAAAAATAGGCAGAAAATGCTGGAGTAACTCAGCGGGACAGGCAGCATCTCTGGGTCGAGACCCTTCTTCAGAATCGTGTAAAGGTTCTGATTCCAAAATGGCAGTGCAGAAAACAAACAGGCACTGCACCCATTTCTGAACTACTGCGGGAGGTGCACAGAAATCTTGCACTGATGACTAATATAAAAAAATCCAGCATGCAGTGTATTATGTTGTGTTGTTTTCACCTGTCTCTCCACACACAGAGGGGATTTATGAACACAGATGGCACAGCTGGGTTTTCTTGGCCTGCTGTTCTGAGCTAGTCTGTCTCCCTCCTTTGTACAGTCGCAATAATTAAGAAAGTATGCCCCATGTCACACCTCTATAATTAATCTTATTTCACTGCGACTGCCAAAGTCTCACCAAGTAAGAGCTCAAGAAGGAACTGCAGATGCTGGAAAATCGAAGGTAGACAAAAATGCTGGAGTGGGTGCAGCAGCATCTATGGAGCGAAGGAAATAAGCCAACGTTGCTGGCTCGAAGGACCAAATGGCCTACTCCTGCACATGTTGTCTATTGTCTATTGTCACACTAGTCCCACCTGCTGTAAGTATTTCATTGTTCCGTTTCGAGAACATATACCAATAAAACACCTGTATACACGTGTGTAGGTGAGTGGTAGAACACAAGAGGAGTTTAGTTTAGTTTAGTTTAGACACAGGGAAGAAACAGGCCCTTTGGCCCACTGAGTACACGCCGACCAGCGATCTCCGCACATTAACACTATCCAACACACCCATTGGGGACAATTGGACATTTACACCAAGCCACTTAACCTTCAAACCTGCACGTCTTTGGAGTGTGGGAGGAAACCGGAGATCTCCGAACAAACCCACGCAGGTCACGAGGAGAATGTACAAACTCCGTACAGGCGGCACCCGTAGTTGGGATCAAACCCGGGTTATAAGACAGTAGTTGATGAGAATGTGAGGAGAAGGAACTGGAACGAATGTGGGATTAACATAAAGAGGTGGGTAATGGTCGGTATAGACGCGATGGGCCGAAGGGCCTGTTACTATCTCCAGTGTGTCTATCATCCGCAGTCCTCAAAGGAGGATATCTATAAAGGATCTTCCAGGCTCTCCAGAGAGATGCTGAAGATTGAGAGAGAGAGAGTGGACGGCTCGATTGTAATCATGTATTGTCTTTCCGCTGACTGGATAGCACGCAACAAAAGCTGTTCACTGTACCTCGGTACACGTGACAACAAACTAAACTAAACATGAAACATAGAACAGTACAGCACATGACTGGCCTGGTGTCAACCCTATGTTTGTGTCAAACATGCCCCTCTATCCCCTGCTTATCCATGTGCCTATCTACAGTAAAAGCCTCTAAAACGCCACTATCCAATCTGCCTCCACCACCATCCATTTTTTTTACAAATACTTTATTCCAACAACAAAATCAACAAACAAAGTAGTAGAGCATTCATATCAAAAGCTGCCTGTATCGGTAGTTTACGAACAAGACTAAATTTCAAATTCAAATCCCGCCATCCTATAATACATTCGACCTCCTGCGGTGACCAGCGTTCACAGGAAGGCCTCCCGCTTCCCCACGGACACCGCGTGTTCCCTCTCCAGGGACACGCGGGCACGGACGTAACCCCGGAAAAGGGGAGTCAGCCGAGCGCTGTTATCCACCACACCTGGCAGTGAATCCCATATCCCCACCACTCTTTGTGTGAGAAAACCTGCCTCATACATATCCTTTAAACATTTCCCCTCTCATCTTAAAGGGCCTGTCCCACCAGCATGCGACTGCCTGCGTCTAGCGTGACCAAACGTGGTGGCTTGAGGCGTACGGCCTCGCGGGGCCGGTCCCACTTCCAACCGCGGAGGCGTGTGGAGTTGTGCGGGGCTGGTCCCGACATCATACTCACCAATCAGCTGGGCAGGATGCGGGCCGACTGAATTTGGACGTCGCACGGCGTCGGGCGGTGATGTCATCACGCAACGGCACGCCGGGCGGTGACGTCATCATGCAACGCCTCACGCTAAGCGTACGCCGTCAAGACGCTGCGTACAACGTCGAGACGCTGCGTACGGCATCAATGCGGCTGCGGGCCAACAGGCCGTTGGCGCGCAGGATTTTCGGACAGTGCACGATTTTTGTAGTCCCGTGCGATGTCGGGACCAGCCCCGTACAACTACATACATAGAAACATAAAAACATAGAAAATAGGTGCAGGAGTAGGCCATTCGGCCCTTCGAGCCTGCACCGCCATTCAATATGATCATGGCTGATCATCCAACTCAGTATCCCGTACCTGCTTTCTCTCCATACCCCCTGATTCCTTTAGCCACAAGGGCCACATCTAACTCCCTCTTAAATATAGCCAATGAACTGGCCTCAACTACCTTCTGTGGCAGAGAATTCCACAGATTCAACTCTCTGTGTGAACATTTTTTTCCTCATCTCGGTCCTAAAAGATTTCCCCCTTATCCTTAAACTGTGACCCCTTGTTCTGGACTTCCCCAACATCGGGAACAATCTTCCTGCATCTAGCCTGTCCAACCCCTTAAGAATATTGTACGTTTCTATAAGATTCTATAAGATATGCCTCCGGCGATCGAATTGGGACCGGCCCCGCGAGGCTGTACAGCTCAAGCGACCACGTTTGGTCGCGCTAGACGCATGCAAACGCATGCTGGTGGGACAGGCCGTTAAAGCTATTCCCATTAATGTTGGACGTTTCCACCTTGTGAGAAAGATTCTGACTGTTCACCCTATACTGTATGTATGCCTCTCGTGACGTTAGATACTTCTAACAAGTCTCCTCTCAATCTCTGGCGCTCCATAGAGACTCAGCAGATTCCCTCCCACGCAACTATTAATCTGGAGAAAGTTTCCTTTCTCCACCACCTTTTCGGGAAGACTTCCCAGAGTCCCATGACAGTCGGAATGAAAATAAACATCTGAAATCTGCTGCGTTTTATGTTACAATAAACGAAAACTGCAAATGCTGCAAATCTCCAAAAAAAAAAACCCCAGAAAATGCTGGAAATGCTCAGTGTGGTCTGTTTCTTTTCCTCAGCAAGTTTTTTTATTAACAGGAAGGATGTAGGAAGAATACAGAGGACCAGACATGAATTGGTTTCCTTGCAGCAACAGAGTTTCAAGGGAGACCTTTGGACCTCAGGGGACCGGTGTAGATGGAAACACCGAGTCCACAATGACCAGCGATCCCCGCACATTGACAATATCCTCCTAGGGACAATTACATACTTTTAGACAATAGACAATAGACAATAGGTGCAGGAGTAGGCCATTCGGCCCTTCGAGCCAGCACCACCATTCAATGTGATCATGGCTGATCATCCCCAATCAGTACCCCGTTCCTGCCTTCTCCCCATATCCCTGACTCCACTATCTTTAAGAGCCCTATCTAGCTCTGTCTTGAAAGCATCCAGAGAACCGGCCTCCACTGAGGCAGAGAATTCCACAGACTCACCACTCTCTGTGTGAAAAAGTGTTTCCAGGTCTCTGTTCTAAATGGCTTACCCCTTATTCTTAAACTGTGTGGCCCCTGGTTCTGGACTCCCCCAACATCGGGAACATGTTCCCTGCCTCTAGCGTGTCCAAACCCTTAATAATCTTATATGTTTCAATAAGATCCCCCTCTCATCCTCTCAAACTCCAGAGTGTACAAGCCCAGCTGCTCCATTCTCTCAGCATATGACAGTCCCGCCATCCCGGGAATTAACCTTGTAAACCTACGCTGCACTCCCTCAATAGCAAGAATGTCCTTCCTCAAATTAGGGGACCAACACTGCACACAATACTCCAGGTGTGGTCTCACTAGGGCTCTGTACAACTGCAGGAGGACTGACAGTCCCGCCATCCCGGGAATTACCGATCAGGGAAGAGGGTGGGGGCAGAGTCTGCAATAAGCCCACACCGCCGCTGTTCACTGATAGAACCCTCTGCTGCCCGAGAGCCCTGTACATCCATCCCATGTCCTGGCACTCAAATCGAGAGGCGCGCCGGTTCTCTGGTGGCCTTCTCCTGCACCACACGCTCCCCACTGAGGCAGCAAGCTAATTCGATGAATCAATGTTCCCCTGCAACGTGCTTTGCTGTAAATGCGCCAAGCAAGAATACAAGCCGCAGAACCGATCGAGTTGTTAAAACCTCATCGTATTTGGATGGATGTCAGAAGGTACTGTGCCTGTGGGCGTGAGCAGGGGAAATCCATTCTCGGTCAATGACATGCGTGAAATAGAGGCGCAGCGCAGAAAACAAAAACAAAACTATGCTCTCAGGGAATCTCAGCCGAACCTAATGAGCCAGGTGGCAGGTGAGAAATTCTCTCTGCTTCTGACAAGGCTCAATAAAACATTGTACTGGCCCAAGGCTTTGCGACAGTGTCATCTCTCAAGAGCAGGTTGAACGGAACATTCATACCTTTCCCAGACGCAGAAATGCTGGAGCAACTCAGCGGGACAGGCAGCATCTCTGGAGAGAAGGAATGGGTGACGTTTCGGGTCGAGACACTTCCTCAGACTGCTAATGAGCCTGTCCCACTTAGGCGATTTTTTCAGTGACTGCCGGAGACTGTGATATTCGTAGCAGGTCGCTGAAACACCGGTGACTGGAACCCCCCTACGACAATGTCTGCTACAACCTACCACCTAGTCGACGTCAAGCTGCCGACAACCGGCGACCCATTAGGACGTTCACCTACGACCACACCTACGTCAACCTACGTCCACCGACGACAAGCTACGACAAGGTCAAACAATTCAGTCGCCGGTACATGACATAGGTAGTCGCCAATGGAATTCACCGAAGTCAGCACCGGCGACAACCTACGTCACCCTGGCGACAGCACCTACATGAGGCGACGATCGATGGCGTCAAGCCCACAGGCGCCGACTGTCGCCGAAAAGTTTTGAACATTTCAAAATCCAGCGGCGACCAGAAAATAGGTAGGACTCTGGGCGAGTGAAGAGACCGGCGACCTCGTGGTGACGGCCTAGTCGCCTGTAGTCACCTAAAAAGTAGCCTAAGTGGGACAGGCCCATTATGGATAACGGAAACGAGAGATAGAGATGGTGATGTGGAGAGATAAAGAACAATGAATGAAAGATATACAAACAAATGTAACGATGATGAAGGAGACAGGACATTGTTTGCTGTTTGTTGGGTGAAAACGAGAAGCTGGTGCGAATTGGGTGGGGGAGGGATGTAGAGAGAGGGAATGCCGGGGCTACCTGAAGTGAGAGAAATCAACATTCACACCAATTGGTGTGCTGCCCAAGTGAAATATGAGATGCTGTTCCTCCAATTTGCTACCACTTTCACCTTAATGTATGCTCAAGTGTGAGGAAGCTTTAAAAACACAGTGGGGCAGCTGCTGGAACTGCTTGGCTCGCAGCTCCAGAGACACGGGTTCGATCCTGACATCCGGTGCTGCCCACGTGGTGTTCGCACGTTCTCCTCCTTGACCATGCGGCCGTGCTCCGGTTTCCTCCAACACCCCAAAGACGCGTCGGTTGGCAGGGCTTCGGTTGAAGAGATGCGACACGGAAACAGGTCCTTTGGCCCTCCGAGTCCGTGCCGACCATCACACTTCATTCCCACTCTCGCACCAACTTTCGACACCCCTGGAGCAATTTACAGACTGGACTCATATTTAGGTTATACCTGTTATTAATGTAATCCTGATCCCTATGTATCAATATCATTGTTATGTTTATCATTATTCTTTTTGTTTTGTTTTTGTTTTTTGGAAAGAAACTAATAAAAATATTTTAAACGAAAGGCTGTTCCCGTGGTGTACTGTTTTATGTTCTATGCTCTATGTGACATTTTGGGTCAGAAGTCAACTTCAGACTGGAATCCTGAAGAAGGGTCTTGAGCGGAAATGTCACATCTCTGTTCGTCCACAGATGCTGCCTGACTCACTGAGTTACTCCAGCACCTTGTGTTTTTTGTTCATCGCTAAAACATCTCCGCTATGAGGACTCTGCCAATCCCTGGATCTTCGTTCCATCCGGGAAACTCATCCCTTGTCTATGAGATTGTAGGATAATTAATAGACAATAGATAATAGGTGCAGGAGTAGGCCATTCGGCCCTTCGAGCCAGCATCGCCATTCAACGTGATCATGGCTGATCATCCCCAATCAGTACCCCATTCCTGCCTTCTCCCCATATCCCCTGATTCCGCTATCTTTAAGAGCCCTATCTAGCTCTCTAGTATCCAGAGAACCTGCCTCCACCACCCTCTGAGGCAGAGAATTCAACAGACTCACAACTCTCTGGATGAAAAAGTGTTTCCTCGTCTCCGTTCTAAATGGCTTACTCCTTATTCTTAAACTGTGGCCCCTGGTTCTGGACTCCCCCAACATCGGGAACATGTTTCCTGCCTCTAGCGTATCCAAACCCTTAATAATCTTATATGTTTCAATGAGATACCCTCTCATCCTTCTAAACTCCAGAGTGTACAAGCCCTTATTGCTGAGCAATGAGTGGCATTGGGCGACACGGTGGCACAGCGGTAGAGTTACTGCCTCACAGCGCCAGAGACCTGGGTTCGATCCTGACTACGGGTGCTGTCTGTACGGAGTTTGTACGTTCTCCCCGTGACCTGCGTGGGTTTTCTCCGGGTGTTCCGGTTTCCACCCACACTCCAAACGCGTGCAGGTTTCGAGGTTAATAGGTAAATTCAATGGTGTGGAGGATTCAGCCAGTGTACGGGGAGATTGTTGGTCAGTGTGGACTCGGTGGGCAGAAGGGCACGTTTCCACACTGTATCTCTAAACACAACTAAACGAAGCAAACTTCGTTGGCAGGGTAAATACTCACTTCCCTTCCCCTGATGTACATTCTCAGGAGACGTGGTCATTTCCGGCTAGGCCTGTAGTTTCTGACCATCCTCTGATTGTCTTAAAGCTGATGGCAGGTAACTGGCCTCTGGAGCCCAAGTGCTGGAGTAAAGGGCATGTCCCACTTGCCGATTTTTTAGGCAACTGCCGGTGACTGTCAAAGTCGTAGCACATCGCCGAATAACCGGCGTCAACCTACATCATCCAGGCGACAACCACAACAACACCTACGTCAGGAGAAGTCAAGCTACGCTCATTGGCATCAAACCCAGTCGCCCAAATTTTTTTTCAACAGGTTGAAAGTTTAGCGGTGACCAGAAAGACGCCACGCCTTTTTGCGTGACTGAGGAGACTTCCCCCGGTGACCACGGGCGAACATGTGGCGACAAACTATTCGCCTGTAGTTGCCTAAAAAAATTGCCTAAGTGGGACAGGCCCATTACTCAGTAAGTCTTGCAGTATCTCTGGAGAACATGGACAGGTGACATTTCAGGTCAGGACCATTCTTCAGGCTCATGATATGGTGTGGATAGAAATGGATATTGGAGTGCCTGAGAAACAACACTGTGATAGACCTCTCAAGGAACAAATGATTTTATAGTCATTTCCACTGTAGACAATTATTGTTGAACAAAATTTTTTTGTTCAACAGAATTTTAATTTCCCGGCTACTTAGAGGTGACTCCAAGTATCGTAGGTTTGTGAAGTGAGATTTAAAAATTAAGAGATACTTGTGTTTTTGAAAACTTCTTCAAGGTCTCCCAGGATGTCTAGTTTTCTTGCAAAGTCTCCCCAGCCATCTGTTCCTTAATTAATCTATCATTTTTCCTGTATCAACAAGCATGGTACAAAATAAGCAGCTTTCAAAGACCTTGGCAAAGAGTGTATCAACAAAGTATAGAATCGTGAGTGGAATATAGGTATAGAGTGAATGCAGTGTTTTATTTTTGCAGGGTAGGGGAAACAAAGACATAGGCTTGTATTCACTGGAGTTTAGAAGGATGAGGGGGGGAGGTCTTATAGAAACATATAAAATTATAAAAGGACTGGACAAGCTAAATGTAAGAAAAATGTTCCCAATGTTGGGCGAGTCCAGAACCAGGGGCCACAGTCTTAGAATAAAGGGGAGGCCATTTAAGACTGAGGTGAGAAAAAAACTTTTTCACCCAGAGAGTTGTGAATTTGTGGAATTCCCTGCCACAGAGGGCACTGGAGGCCAAGTCACTGGATGGAATTAAGAGAGAGTTAGATAGAGCTCTAGGGGCTAGTGGAGTCAAGGGATATGGGCAGAAGGCAGGCACGGGTTATTGATTGGGGACGATCAGCTATGATCGCAATGAATGGCGGTGCTGGCTCGAGGGGCCGAATGGCCTCCTCCTGCACCTATTTTCTATGTTTCTATGTATCTATAATAGACAATACGTGCAGGAGTAGGCCATTTGGACCTTCGAGTCCGCACTGCCATTCAATGTGAACATGGCTGATCATCCACAATCAGTACCCCGTTCCTGCCTTCTCCCCATATCCCCTTGATTCCGCTAGCTCTAAGAGCTCTATCTGTCTTCCTACAATACAATACAATACAATTCAATTTATTGTCATTTGGACCCCTTGAGGTCCAAACGAAATGTCGTTTCTGCAGCCATACATTACAAACAAATAGACCCAAGACACAACATAATTTACATAAACATCCATCACATTGCTGTGATGGAAGGCCAAAAAAACTTATCTCTCCACTGCACTCTCCCCCCCCCCGATGTCAGAGTCAAAGTCAAAGCCCCCGGCGGGCGATGGCGAATTGTCCCGCGGCCATTAAAGCCACGCCGGGTGATGCAAGGTCGCACACCGGGTTCTTGGTGTTAGAGCCCCCGGCGGGCGCTCGCAGAGACCCGCAGCGATTCCAAGCCGCGCGGGGCGATGATGTAAGGCCCCGCTCCAGGAGCTCTTCAACCCCGCAACTCGGGCGGGAGAAGTCGCCGTTGCGGGAGCCCCGAAAAGCGGTCTCCCTCCAGGGACCAGCGGGCTCCCGGTGCCGCCTGTCCGCCAGACCCGCAGTTGCAGCCACCGAATCTCCGGAGGTCGGGTCGCAGCAGCGTCCACCACAGCTCCACCCGCTCTGGACTCGGCCAGCTCCGCGACGGTGAGGTGAGTAGTCGGCACCACAGCCCCCGGTCTTCCTGTTGGAGGCCGCTCCTCGTTGCAGCCCCAACGACAACGGACCCGACAAAGAAAAGGTCGGGTCTCCCGTGCAGGGAGAGATTTAAAAGTTACCCCCACCCACACACATACCCCAACAAAAAATAACAAAAACTACATCCTTTTCCTTTTGAAAGCATCCAGTGAATCGGCCTCCACCGCCTTCTGAGGCAAAGAATTCCACAGATTCACCACCCTCTGGGTGAAAAGGGTTTACCTCATCTCTGTTCTAAATGGCTTACCCCTTATTCTTAAACTGTGACCCCTTGTTCTGGACTCCCCCAACGCCAGGAACATGTTTCCTGCATCTAGCGTATCCAACGGCTTAATAATCTTATATGTTTCTATAAGATTCCTTCTCATCCTTCTAAATTCCAGAGAATACAAGCCCAGCCGCTCCATTCTTTCATCATATGACAGTCCCGCCATCCCGGGAATTAACCTGGTGAACCTACGCTGCAGTTGCAAGAATTGCAAGAATGTCCTTCGTCAAACTAGGGAATCAAAAACTGGAAGGCACAGGTTTAAGGTGAGAGGAGAAAGATTTAACGATTTCGCAAAGACACACGGCAAGTGGATAAATGTACACAGAAGCTGTTTGAGTTTCTATCTTGCGCAGAATAAAAAACAGAGAAGATTTACGAGGATGTTGCCAGGACTCGAGGGAGAGGTTTGCAGGCCAGGACTTTATTCCACGGAGCGCAGGAGGCTGAGGAATGATCTTATAGAAGTGTATACAATCTTGAGGTGAATAGATCAGGTGGCTGCAGAGTCTTTTACTCAGAGTAGGGGAAATAAAATCAAGTGGAAATATGTTTCACGTGAGACCATTTTTGCAGCAGAGTTGGTGCTTGGGGCGGCACGGTGGCGCAGCGGTTGAGTTGATGCCTCACAGCGCCAGAGACCCGGGTTCGATCCTGACTACGGGAGCTGTCTGTATGGAGTTTGTACATTCTCCCCGTGACCTGCGCAGGTTTTCTCCGGGAGCTCCGGTTTCTCCCACACTCCAAAGATGTACAGGTTTGTAGGTTCATCAGCTTGGTAAAATTGTAAATTGTCCATTTAGAAGCCATTTAGAACAGAGACGAAGAAACACTTTTTCTCACAGAGTTGTGAGTCTGTGGAATTCTCTGCGTCAGAGGGCGGTGGAGGCCGGTTCTCTGGATACTTTCAAGAGAGAGCTAGATAGGGCTCTTAAAGATAGCGGAGTCAGGGGATATGGGGAGAAGGCAGGAACAGCCATGATCACATTGAATAGCGGTGCTGGCTCGAAGGGCCGAATGGCCTACTTCTGCACCTATTGTCTATGGCCTATTGTCCCTAATGTGTTTTGGATACTGTTGGTGTGTGGGGATCGCTGGTCGGCACGGACTCGGTGGGCCGAAGGGCCTGCTTCAGCGCTGTATTTCTAAACTAAACTAAACTAGTTTAGAGGGGCAAGATTTAATACAAACAAACCTGAGGGGCAACATTTTCACTCAGACGGTGGCTTGTATATGGAACGAGCTGCCAGAGGAGCTAATTGAGGCAGGTACCATAACAACATTTAAAAGGCATTTGGACAGGTACAGGTATATGGATAGGAATATTTATGTGATATTTGACTCCGCTTTGAAATTCGACAAACAAGTCAATGCCGTGGTAAAAGCTAGCTTCTTCCAGCTTCGGACGATAGCTAAAATAAAACAATTCCTCCAGTTTGATGACCTGGAAAAGATCATCCACACATTTATCTCCTCCCGCCTAGATTACTGCAACTCCCTTTACACCGGCATCAGCCAATCTTCCCTGTCCCGCCTGCAACTGGTCCAAAACGTCGCAGCGAGACTCCTGACGGGCACCCGAAAAAGGGACCACATCACCCCGATCCTGGCCTCTCTCCACTGGCTCCCTGTGCGGTTCCGAATCAATTTCAAGACCCTCCTCTATGTTTACAAAGCCCTTAACGGGCTTGCCCCCACCTACATCAAAAGTCTGCTTACCCACCACACCACCTCCAGGTCCCTCAGATCGGCCGACTTGGGGTTACTGAACATCCCGCGGTCTAGGCATAAGCTCAGGGGCGACCGTGCCTTTGCGGTTGCAGCTCCTAGACTGTGGAACAGCATCCCTCTTCCCATCAGAACTGCCCCCTCCATCGACACCTTTAAGTCGAGACTTAAAACTTATTATTACTCACAAACGTTTCTTGAGGTCCTCTGAGGGAGGGCTGTATGAATGTATTTATGTATGTATAACCATATAACCATATAACAATTACAGCACGGAAACAGGCCATCTCGGCCCTTCTAGTCCGTGCCGAACAATTATTTTCCCTTAGTCCCACCTGCCTGCACTCATACCATAACCCTCCATTCCCTTCTCATCCATATGCCTATCCAATTTATTTTTAAATGATACCAACGAACCTGCCTCCACCACTTCCACTGGAAGCTCATTCCACACCGCTACCACTCTCTGAGTAAAGAAGTTCCCCCTCATGTTACCCCTAAACTTCTGTCCCTTAATTCTGAAGTCATGTCCTCTTGTTTGAATCTTCCCTATTCTCAAAGGGAAAAGCTTGTCCACATTGTATTGTTAGATCTATGTACCAATGTTGTCTAACGTTAGTACCTGCACTGATGTAAAGCACTATGGTCAACGAGAGTTGTTTTTTAAATGTGCTATAGAAATATAAGTGACTTGACTTGAGGAATGGTTTAGAACTTTAGAGGGATATGGGCCAAATGCAGGCAAATGGGAATAGCTGAGATGAGGCATCTTAATCGGCATGGACAAGCTGTGTCTTGGTCAGCCCGTTCCCGTACTGAATGGCTCTGACTCTAATTAAGTGGGAGCTAGTTGGATTTCACTTGCCGTTCTGCAGCCCTAATGATTTCTCAAAGGCGCATGGCGAGCGGAAGCTGTTAGATTTCTCTGCCTGGTGCAGCATAAACATCATGTGCTTCTATCATTGGGAAACCCTGTTGCAAGCAGGGATTAGGTGACCTTGATGAATCGCCTAACATCATCTTAGACTCACTCAGCATCACCTCAGTCCTCGAGTACATTGCACTCCAAGCTCATCACCATAAATTTAAACGGAAAGAAGATTGATAAATTAGTAACATTACTGTCTCTCCGCCCTCGACATGGTCTCAACAAGCTGCCTGCTGCTAAGGGGAAAGGAAAATCTACATATAAGCTCCGAGCTCTATCAGTAAAATCCACAGAGCTCAGAGGAAAAAAACACATTTAATTCCCCGCACTGCCACATTTCTTCATACTGTACGTTCAAAAACATTATTTTATTTAAATTAAAAGTCGATACAAAGTGCCAAACAATGATGATAAAAATTGCACACAAATGTTCACGACAGAGGCCATCTCTGTTGCTGCCTTAAGGGTCTGTCCCACGAGCATGTGACCTGCATGAGGCAAGCGCGACCAAACCGGGTGTGGGGGGCCGCGCGGAGGTCGAGTGATCCCCGTACAGGGCCGGTCGCACCAGCATGCTCCTGCATGCAGCGAGCGCGACCAAACCGGAAGCGGGGTCCGCGCGGAGGTCGAGTGAGTGACATGAAGTTCGAGCGAAGTCCACGGGAAGTTCGCGCGTGACGTACGGCGTCGAGACGGCTGCGGGCCGGCAGGCCTTTGCCGCGCGGAATTTTTTAACACGGTCAGTTTTTCGGAACCCCGCGCGATCTCGGGACCAGCTCCGCACAACTCCATACGGCTCCGGCGATCGAAGTGGGACCGGCCCCGCAAGGCCGTACGGCTCAAGCGACCATGTTAGGTCACGCTTGCCGCATGGAATCGCATGCTCGTGGGACAGGCCCTTTACAGTGCCAGAGACCTGGATTCGATCCTGACTACGGTTGCTTGCTTGTCCGGAGTTTGTACCATCTCGCTGCGATCGCGTGGGTTTTCTCCGGGAGCTGTGGTTTCCTCCCGCATTTCAAGGATGTGCAGGTTTGTCAAGTCAAGTCAAGTCAAGTCAAGTAACTTTTATTTCTATAGCACATTTAAAAAACAACTCTCGTTGACCAAAGTGCTTTACATTGGTGGAGGTACTAACGTTACACAACATTGGTTCATAGATTAAATACATACATAAATACATACATATAGCCCTCCCTCAGAGGACGTCAAGAAAGGCTTGAGAGTAAAGATGAGTTTTAAGTCTCGACTTAAAGGAGTGGATGGAGGGGGCAGTTCTGATGGGAAGAGTGATGCTGTTCCACAGTCTAGGGGCTGCAACCGCAAAGGCACGGTCGCCCCTGAGCTTATGCCTAGACCGCGGGATGTTCAGTAACCCCAAGTCGGCCGATCTGAGGGACCTGGAGATGGTGTTGTGGGTGAGAAGACTTTTGATGTAGGTGGGGGCAAGCCCGTTAAGGGCTTTGTAAACATAAAGGAGGATCTTGAAATTTATTCGGAGCCAGTGGAGAGAGGCCAGGATCGGGGTGATGTGGTCCCTTTTTCGGGTGCCCGTCAGGAGTCTCGCTGCGGCGTTTTGGACCAGTTGCAGGCGGGACAGGGAAGATTGACTGATGCCAGTGTAAAGGGAGTTGCAGTAATCTAGGCGGGAGGAGATAAATGTGTGGATGATCTTTTCGAGGTCATCAAACTGGAGGAATTGATGAACTCGAATTGATGAACGATGTCGGTAGATTCTATAAATTGCCCCTCCTGTGTAGGATAGAACATGTCTACGGGGATCACTGGTCAGCACGGACTCAGTGGGCTGAAGGGCCTGTTTCCACGCTGAATCACTAAACTAAACTAGGCAGCATTATTTACCGTACCATTACTTTCGCATCAACTTGCCAACTAAAACTAGGCTGGCACAGATTCAGCGGGCCGAATGGCCTTGTTGTTGTGCTGCCATGTTCTACAACAAAGATGCCTTCTGTTAAAAGTATTGCTCACAAATCAGGTTTGCTGTGCAGGCCGAATAAATTACTGATCAGATACATAGATACATAGACAATAGGTGCAGGAGTAGGCCATCCAGCCCTTCGAGCCTACACCACCATTCAATGTGATCATGGCTGATCATCCACAATCAGTACCCCGTTCCTGCCTTCTCCCCATATCCCTTCATTCCACTAGCCCTCAGAGCTCTATCTAACTCTCTTTTGAATGCATCCAGTGAATTGGCCTCCACTGCTTTCTGAGGCAGAGAATTCCACAAATTCACACCTCTCTGGGTGTAAAAGTTTTTCCTCATCTCAGTTCTAAATGGCCTACACCTTATTTCTAAACTGTGGCCCCTGGTTCTGGACTGCCCCAACATCGGGAACATGTTTCTTGCATCTAGTGTGCCCAATCTCTTAATAATTTCCTATGTTTCTGTTAGACAATTCTATTTGACAATGTCAGATGTTCTTCCCAGACCTATGAAGACTGAATGTTGCTGAATTCAGCTATTTCATGTGTGATAGAGTCATAGTGCATGGAAAAAGGCACGTCGGCCCATCTTGTCCATTCCGACAATTTGCCCCAAGCACACTAGTCCCACCTGCCTGAATTTGGCCCATATCCTTCTAAACCTTTCCTATCCATGTACTTGGCCAAAGGTATTATAAATATTGTTATAGTTTCTGCCTCAACTACCTCATCTGGCTGCTCATTCCATATATGTCCTCTGTGTGAAAAAGTTGCCCCTCGGATTCCGATTTAAATCTTTCCCCTCTCACCTTAAACCTAAATCCTCTGGTTCTTGATTCCCCTCCTTCCTCCGGGTAATAGACTCTCTGCATTTACCCTATCTATTCCCCTCATGATCTTCTACACCTCTATAACCACCCCACATCATCCTGCGCTCCAAGGAATAGTCCTGGCCTGCCCAATCTCTCCCTGTAGTTCAGGGCCTCAAGCCCTGTCCACATCCTCTATGGCTGATGATGTTCGGAACATCGTATAGCACAGCTCAGGCCCTTCAGCCCACAATGTCCACACCAAACATGATGTCAGGATAAACCCATCTCCTCTGACTCGCACACGATCCGTATCCTTCCATTTCCTGCATATCCATGTGCCTATCTAAAAGCCTGTTAAACGCCACTAATGCACGAGCAGCGGGCGGGCCCTCCGAGCAGCGGCAGAGTTCCGGCTGTACCGCATCCTGCACAAAGCCGCCAGCCACGCACCTTCCGTGAACACGCTTAAGAAAGAACTGCAGATGCTGGTGGAAAAATCCAAATTGCTGGAGAAACTCAGCGGGTGAGACATGCGAGGATTGCAAGATGCTGCCTCACCCGCTGAGATTCTCCAGCATTTTTGTCCACCTTCTGTGAGCACGTGATTTGATGCCTGCCATCCGGGGTGGGATGGGGGCAGGATCCACGTGTACATGTGATAGATGTGGCCGCCATCCGCTCACAGACGTGCGTCCCAGCCCCTATGCACAACAAGGTTGCCCACCCCTGCACTATCGTATCTACCTCCAACACCACCCAGACACCAGTGAAGCTGTGTTTCAACACATTATCCTGAGTTGTTACAGAGGGTAGAGAGGCTGGCTTATAGCGGCAGAGATCCTGACTATGGGTACTGTCTGTATGTAGTTTTTTGCGTGGGATTTTCTCCGGGTGCCTCTGGTTTTCTCCCACACTCTAAAGTAGGTGTGAAGGTTAATTGGCTTCAGTAAATTGTCCCTAGGGTGTACTGGGATAACTAGTGTACAAGTGTACTATCAGATAATGCCATACATAAACACAATTGAGTCAAACTCCAGTACAATAGGTAGAGCAAAGGGGTAGATACAGAGTGCAGAATATAGTTCTCAGCATTGTAGCGCATCAGTCCCAGTGACCACCAACTCCAACATCCGAGGAGCTGTGGCCGCGGGGGGGCGGCGCTGGATTTAAAACACCGCGGAGCCTGGGATCCGTGATCGCCGGAGACGGAGCTCCAACTAGCGCTGCCCGAGGTCTACGGGCGCCGCGGTCTCCGGTTAGGAAGCGGCCGCTCCAGACATTTTCCAAGCCGCTGAGGAGTGTTCACCCGACGCCGAAGTTCCAACTTTCCGGCAAAGAGGGCCTGAAAACATCGGACTGGCTGCGGAGGCCACTAATAGGCCCCGACCTCGGGTGTTTCACAGAGGAAGAGGACTTAACATTTTGTTGCCTTTCCCCACACTGGAAAACGTTGATTCTGCTGTGGGGGGACGTTCATGTTGAATTCTATAATGTGTTGTATCATTTTTCTGATTTTTAATTTTTCTATGGATGTACGGAAACTTAATTATTTCTTTCATGTAAAGCACTTTGGTTTCAACGCGAGTCGATTTAAACGTGCTATATAAATAAAACTTACTTACTTACTTACAGAGACAAAGTCCAATGTCCACAATGGGGGAAAGGTGAATCAGACAGTTCCCTAGCTTATGGAAGGACATTTCAGAAGCCTGATAACAGAGGGGAAGCTCTGGAGAAAAGACGCTAAATCTCCTGCAGACGAGAGCGTGGAGAAGAAGGAATTAATGAGATGGGCCAAGTCTTTGATTATGTCGGCTGATTTTCTGAGGCTGCGTGAAGTGTAGATGGAGTCAATGGTGGGAGGTCTGGTGTGTCTGATGGACTGGGCTGCATCCACAACTCTTGGCAATTTCTTAACTTCTTGAGCAGAGTTGTTCCCAAACATTGCTATGATGCAACCCGACTCTGCTTTCTATGATGCGTCTTTTCTCAGTAATGGGCCTGTCCCACTTACGCCATTTTTTTTGGCGACTTGCCCGGCACCCGCCATAGCCGCTAAAGGTCTCCGAAAATCTTCAACATGTTGAAAATCCAACATCGACCAGAACAAGGTACGACTCTTTGGGCGACTACTCACGACCGTACAGGCTTCACCCCGCGACATGTCACCAGGGGAGTCGCAGTTATGGTCGTGAGTCGTCTCCTCAGTCGTCTGGTCGCCGCTGGATTTTCAACATGTTGAAAATTTTCGGCGACCTATGACGGGTTGCCGGTAGTTGCCGAAAAAGTTGTGCAAGTGGGACAGGCCCTTAAAAGATTCTAACATTCCCTCAACATTCCCTCAACCAAGCCATCATTCAACTAATCTGATTTTTTTCCTTCTCTCTCTTGATGTCAAATTGTGTCTCATCACGCCTAAAGTAAAGTGCCTTGCTTACCTCCCTTACTATTTTAATACTTGTAATCATATGTAAATATAAGCTAATGACAGAGCTGTTGATTCATGTAAGATCTTGACAGGATGGAAGTGGCAAAGATGTTCCTTCTAAAACGAGAGATCACCGCGTGAAATGAAGAGGTCATCTTTCTGAGACACCGATGATGCAGAATTTTCTTTTATAGTTCCTTTAGTTTGGAGGTACAGTGCGGAAATAGTGCCAACTCCAAAGACGTACAGGTTTGTAGATTAATTGGCTTGGCAAATGTAAAAACTGTCCCTAGTGGGTGTTGATGTGCGGGGATTGCTGGTCAGCACGGACCCGGTGGGCCGAAGGGCCTGTTTCCTGAACTAAACTCAACTAAGATTCCAAATCCCAATCCACACTCATTTTTAATTTGATCATTAAAATCTAAGACCCCAGTGTGATGCAGAGGGCACTATCTCCTGAGGAAGGTCTCCAACATGAGGTAGAGTGGTGGGTATAAATAGAACGAGCTGCCCGAGGAGGTCGTTCTCGACTACCTGTCCTGGACGCAGCATAGAAACATAGAAACAGGGAACAGGAATTAAGTTAAAAAATTCCCAAAGACAGATGGTAAAAATATCTTCAAAAAGTACATATCTGTTCGATCAATGTAAGACATATTCTAATCCAATTTAAAATACTACATAGACTATATTACTCAAAAACTAAACTGAACAAAATGGTCCCAAATGTATCTCCCATCTGCGACAAATGTTTATCCCAAGAAGCAACTATAACACACTCCTTCGCCTCTTGCATAAAACTCCATAAATTTTGGAAAGAAACCTTTGAAATCTTCTCAAAATTATTAAAAACAAAACTGGACCCCAATACAGAAATGATTATTTTTGGAACAATGGGTGCCTGCTCCGAGCTATCAATATTTCAAAGATGTTTCCTCAACGACGGCTTGATAATGGCAAAAAAACTCATACTTAAATTTTGGAAACATAGAAACATAGAAAATAGGTGTAGGAGGAGGCCATTCGGCCCTTCGAGCCAGCACCGCCATTCAATGTGATCATGGCTGATCATCCCCTATCAATAACCCGTGCCTGCCTTCTCCCCATCTCCCTTGATTCCACTAGCCCCTAGAGCTCTATCTAACTCTCTCTTAAATCCATCCAGTGACTTGGCCTCCACTGCCCTCTGTGGCAGGGAATTCCAAAAATTCCCACTAAATGCATCAACCCCACCGCTTAAAATGTGGATCGTAAGCTTGTCTGAGATGCTACATCTTGAAGATATGAGACTCGTCTTAGCAGGAAAATCAGAACAATTTTTAAAGACATGGTCTCCTTTCATTGATTCATTACAAGTATAGTATGGTGCAACACAACTTCGGAATTAAACCGATTTACAAACAAGGTGATGGGTGTGGTGAGAAATGAAGCAGGTATATCAACACATAAGGGTCTTTTTTTTTTCTTTGTCTTTATTATTTTTGTTTTTTGTCTTCTTACTCTTCTATAGGCTTTTACTTGTTCACTCCTGGACTGCACTATGCTAGTCTAGGGGTTTACACATCACTATTTATTTCACTCTCTCTCTTTTTCGTTCTATCTCTCTTGTTCTATTTTTCTCTTGTTAAATTTAAAATAGAGACGTGCATTAAATGTATTTTGTCATATGTCACAGTTTATACTATTGTACACTGCTTCTAATAAAAATACAAATAGAAAAGAAAAAGAAACATTGAAACATAGAAACATAGACAATAGGTGCAGGAGGAGGACACTTGGCCCTTTGAGCCGGCACCGCCATTCATTGTGATCATGGCTGATCAATAACGAAGGGCCTGTTTCTTTGCTGTATGACTCTAAACTTACACCAATTGCACTTGATCTTCGACCCTCTCTTTGCCCTCGCTGTCGAGGGAACAATGCATCTCCTTGTTTAATCTAGCCCCCTATCAAATATTCTTTATATTTCACACAGAGGACAGAAATCAAGATTGTCAAGAGGAAACAGAACTGACATTTGAGAGGAAAAAGCAGTGAATGAGACTGACATGGATAGAGTAGACATAATGTCAAAGACTACACACCCGAAAAGTCACCTGCCCATGTTTTCCAGGGATGCTGCCTGACCCACTGAGTTACTCTGGCATTTTGTGTCTTTCTTTGGTAATTCAGAATCTGCAGTTCCTTCGCATCTACATAAGCAAAATATACTAGTTTTTACCAAAGATAGACACAAAAAGCTGGAGTAACGCAGCGGGACAGGCAGCATCTCTGGAGAGAAGGAATGGGTGACGTTTTGGGTCGAGACCCTTCTTCTTTATAGACAATAAACAATAGGTGCAGGAGTAGGCCATTCAGCCCGTCGAGCCAGCACCGCCATCCAATATCATCATGGCTGATCATCCACAATCAGTACCCCGTTCCTGCCTTCTCCCCATATCCCCTGACTCCGCTATCTTTAAGAGCTCTATTTACCTCTCTCTTGAAAGCATCCAGAGAATTGGCCTCCACTGCCGTCTGAGGTGGAGAATTCCACAGGTTCACAACTCTCTGTATGAAAAAGTGTTTACTCATCTCCCTTATTCTTAAACTGTGGCCCCTGGTTCTGGACTCCCCTCCAACATCGGAAACATGTTTCCTGCCTCTAGTGTGTCTAAACCCTTAATAATCTTATATGTTTCAATAAGATACCCTCTCATCCTCCTAAATTCCACAGTTTCCACAGTTGAGGCCAGTTCATTGGCTATACTTAAGAGGGAGTTAGATGTGGCCCTTGTGGCTAAAGGGATCAGGGGGTATGGAGAGAAGGCAGGTACAGGATACTGAGTTGGATGATCAGCCATGATCATATTGAATGGCGGTGCAGGCTCGAAGGGCCGAATGGCCTACTCCTGCACCTATTTCTGAACTCTGAACAAACTGGCAATTTTCTATGTTTCTATGTATCTATTTTTCCGACATACCAGTTTTTATCTTTAGGGCTGCCATTCTGCGAGCCGTGGCACATTTGATTTAGCATTGAAGGGGTTAAAATTACCTCGCAGCTGAATGCCGAGTTATGTATTCTTCAGTGGAAATTCTGAAGTGAGAAACAAAGACGCATAAAGATAAAATTGTTCCAGGAGATAAAACACTGGCTTCTCTTGCAATTGCAGATGAATCTCCCTCTCTTGAATCTCAATAGGATGTCAAAGGGCCCCCGCATGCTTTGAAAAATAACAAGAGCAAGAGGATGCCTCTCCCATTACATTGCCAGGCAACCCTGCATCTCTTCCCTAATGGAGTCAAGGAATAACACAGAAACTGATTAATGTGAGATTTTACATGTCTCCCATTATTTATTTGGCCAATTCCACAAATGCACAAAGAACATGGTCGGGAAAGTACTCCTTCATCCATAGTAGCGGATAAATGTTATCTTTAACAAACTTATCCTGCAGAGCCTTGCTTAAAAGGATGATCATTATAGACAATGGACAATGGACAATAGACAACAGGTGCAGGAGTAGGCCATTCGGCCCTTCAGGCCAGCACCGCCATTCAATGTGATCATGGCTGATCATCCCCAATCAGTACCCTGTTCCTGCCTTCTCCCCATATCCCCTGACTCCGCTATCTTTAAGAGCCCTATCTAGCTCTCTCTTGAAAGTATCCAGAGAACCTGCCTCCACCGCGCTCTGAGGCAGAGAATTCCACAGACTCACCACTCTCTGTGTGAAAAAGTGTTTCCTCGTCTCCGTTCTAAATGGCTTACTCCTTATTCTTAAACTGTGGCCCCTGGTTCTGGACTCCCCCAACATCGGGAACATGTTTCCTGCCTCATGAGTGTCCAAACCCTTAGTAATCTTAAATGTTTCAATGAGATGCCCTCTCATCCTTCTAAATTCCAGAGTGTACAAGCCCACCCGCTTCATTCTCTCAGAATATGACAGTCCCGCCATCCCGGGAATTAACCTTGTAAACCTACGCTGCACTCCCTCAGATGATAGTAGATAGACACTAAATTAGTGCGAGTGTAAGGAGCAATATTAGCATTCTTATGGAGGGACGTTCGATAAGATGACATCAAGGCAAGGAGGCTGTGGGGTGATCTTATAGAGTTGAGGGGAATAGATAGGGTGAATGCATAGAGTCGTTCACCCAGGGTAGGGGGAATCTACGGGAGAACATATGTTTAAGGTGAGAAGGACAAACCGAGGGGCAACTTTTTTACTCAGAGGGCAATGGGCATATGGAACAAGCTGCCGGAGGTGGTAGTTGAGGCAGGTTCTATAACAGCGTTTAAAAGGCACTTGGACAGCTACATGGATAGGAACGGTTCAGAGGGATATGGTCCAGAAGAGGGCAAATGGAACTAGGTTAGATGGGGCATCTTGTTCAGCATGGACATGTTAGGCTAAAGGGCCTGTTTTGTGCTCTATGACGCGAGTACACTGACTTCAGTTTACATGACTGAAATACTATCATCAATGCGTAGGAAAGAAGTGCAGATGCTGGTTTAAATCGGAGATAGACACAAATAGACTGTTTTACGGAGTTTGTAAGTTCTCCCCGTGACCTGCGTGGGTTTTTTCCAGGTGCTCCGGTTTCCTCCCACACTTCAAAGACGTGCAGGTATGTAGGTTAATTGGTTTGGTAAATGTAAGACTTGTCCCTAGTGGGTGTAGGATGGTGTTAATATGCAGGGATGGCTGGTCGACGCGGACCCGGTGGGCCAAAGGGCCTGTTTCCGCGCTGTATCTCTAAACCAAAAGAACTAAAATACAAAATGCTGGAGTAACTCAGCGGGACAGGCAGCAGGGTCTCAACCCGAAACGTCACCCATTCCTTCTCTCCAGAGATGCTGCCTGACCCGCTGAGTTACTCCAGCATTTTGTGTCTGTCTACTATCGTCGATGTTCAGATACGTAACCTTAGTCAATATTAAGGTCCCACGATTGTGGTCAAAAATAAAGTGCAGATGACTGCGAACAGTTTAAAGGTATTGTGAATGTAGTTGACATTAATGGTATCGGTTACTATAAGCAATATTAAGTTTCTAGGGTACACAAAAATGCTGGAGAAACTCAGCGGGTGCAGCAGCATCTATGGAGCGAAGGAAATAGGCGACGTTTCGGGCCGAAACCCTTCTTCAGACTGATGGGGGGTGGGGGGGAGAAGGAAGGAAAAAGGGAGGAGGAGGAGCCCGAGGGCAGGGGGGATGGGAGGAGACAGCTCGAGGGTTAAGGAAGGGGAGGAGACAGCAAGGGCTAGCAAAATTGGGAGAATTCAATGTTCATGCCAACCGGACGCAAGCAACCCAGGCGGAATATTAGGTGCTGTTCCTCCAATTTCCGGTGTTGCTCACTCTGGCAATGGAGGAGACCCAGGACAGAGAGGTCGGATTGGGAATGGGAGGGGGAGTTCTAGTTTCTAGTCTTTGCAAGCAGGTTATGTTACCCGTAATCATAGTCAATATTATTATACTGATGGCCATGTTTAGTATTATCTCTGATGACTGTGATTAAAATCAGATTACTCTTACCTGCAGTCAACATCATGTTAATGTGAATATATTAAACATGTTAATGTATTCAATATGAAGATACTAATCATTAAGGCTGCAGTAATGTTAAGTTACCAATCCGTGGGCAATGTTGTGTTACCTGCAAATATTTTCCACATTCGGGTACCATGAATATTAAGAGAAGAAACAAATTTATAAAACTGTGTGAATATTCATAGACACTGGATGAATACTAAGATACCAGTTAATGTATCTAGATATTCACCTGAACAGTACTGGTTGGGCCAATGTACCTCAATATCATTCAGCCTGTCTAACCATGAAGGGCCATAGTGCCTGTCTCTGTGCTGAATAACGGTGGTGCAGCGGTAGAGTTGCTGCCTTACAACCAGTGGCGGACTGGCCAGGGTGTCAGCTTGCCCGATGGCAAGTGGGCCCCTGATGAAGTGGGTCCCCTATATCAAGTGGGCCCCTGATGAAGTGGGCCCCCTTTGTCTCCTGGCAACCAATATTTTTAGACCCAGTCCGCCACTGCTTACAGCGAATGCAGTGCCGGAGACCCGGGTTCGATCCCGACGACGGGCGCTGTCTGTACGGAGTTTGCACGTTCTCCCCGTGACCTGCCCGGGATTTCTCCGAGATCTTCGGTTTCCTCCCACACTCCGAAGACGTGCAGGCTTGTAGGTTAACTGGCTTGGTGTAAATGTAAAAATTGTCCCGAGTGGGTGTAGGATAGTGTTAACGTGTGGGGATCGATGGTCGGCGCGGACCCGGTGGGCCAGTTTCCTCGTTGTGTCTCTAAACTAAAGACTCTTATGATTGTATCTTAACCAGACAAAGTTTAAACATGTTGAGTTTAATTATTCCAAGGCTGTGAAATGATTAAGGGATTCTGAACATTTAATTAGACACAGGGGTGATGGGAAAATTGATGCGATGTATCTGATTTGCATTCATCTATCCATCCCATTTTCCTTGCCCCCTTTTCACTCAGTGCTCCTGCTGTGGACTTTGGCACTTCAGTCGTGTCTCAAGAAATTAGTTAATAGTGGCAGTGAATGTGAACAGCGATCTCTATGTTAACTACATTATTCATCAAGACTTTGGGTATATTTAAAGCAGAGGTTGATAGGTTCTTGATTAGTGAAAGCATCACAGGTTATAGAAACATAGAACCATAGAAAATAGTTGCAGGAGGAGGCCAATCGGCCCTTCGAGCCAGCATCGCCATTCATTGTGATCATGGCTGATCATCCCCAGTCAATAACCCGTGCCTGCCTTCTCCCCATATCCCTTGATTCCACTAGCCCCTAGAGCTCTATCTAACTCTCTCTTAAATCCATCCAGTGACTTGGCCTCCACTGCCCTCTGTGGCAGGGAATTCCACAAATTCACAACTCTCTGGGTGAAAACGTTTATTCTCACCTCAGCCTTAAATGACCTCCCCTTTATTCTAAGACTGTGGCCCCTGGTTCTGGACTCGCCCAACATTGGGAACATTTTCCTGCATCTAGCTTGTCCAGTCCTTTTATAATTTTATATGTTTCTATAAGATATCCCCTCATCCTTCTAAATGGCAGTGAATACAAGCCTAGTCTTTTCAATCTTTCCTCATATGACAGTCTCGTGAACCTACGCTGCACTGCCTCAATCACAAGGATGTCCTTCCTCAAATCAGGAGACCAAAACTGTACACAATACTCCAGATGTGGTCTCACCAGAGCTCTATACAACTGCAGAAGAACCTCTCTATTCTTATACTGAAATCCTCTTGTTTGAAGGCCAACATTCCATTAGCTTTCTTCACCAGGGAGAAGGGTTTGACGGCAAGGGTGGACATTGGTCTGAGACGGTGAGGACGGTGAGTACTGTGAGTCGTGTGGGCCCCGTATCTGGGGAAGGATGTGCTGGCGTTGGTAAGGGTCCAGAGCAGGCTTGAGAACTAATCTAGGGATGGTTGGGTTAGCCTATGATGTTGGCTGCCTCAAAGACCCACACCATCCTGGTCACACACTCATTTCACCATTGCCATCGGGAGCCTGAAATCTGTAACGTCCAGGTTCAAGGGCCTGTCCCACTTTCACAACCTAATTCATGACTTCTGCCCAGTTTGCCCTTGACTCATACTCGCAGCATGGTCGTCACGAGGTCGTAGGTAGGTCGTAGCAGGCTGTAATGCTAGTCGTAGGTACTCAATAGACAATAGACAATAGACAATAGGTGCAGGAGTAGGCCATTTGGCCCTTCGAGCCAGCACCGCCATTCAATGTGATAATGGCTGATCATCCACAATCAGTACCCCATTCCTGCCTTCTCCCCATATCCCCTGACTCCGCTATTTTTAATAGCCCTATCTAGCTCTCTCTTGAAAGCATCCAGAGAACCTGCCTCCTTCTGAGGCAGAGAAATTCCACAGGCTCACAACTCTCTGTGAGGAAAAGTGTTTCTTCGTCTCCGTTCTAAATGGCTTACCCCTTATTCTTAAACAGCGGCCCCTGGTTCTGGACTCCCCCAACATCGGGAACATGTTTCCTGCCTTTAGCTTATCCAAGCCTTTAACAATCTTATATGTTTCAATGAGATAACCTCTCATGCTTCTAACCTCCAGAGTGTACAAGCCCAGCTGCTCCATTCTCTCAGCATATGACAGTCCCGCCATCCCGGGAATTAACCTTGTACACCTATGCTGTACTCCCTCAATAGCAAGAATGTCCTTCCTCAAATTAGGGGATCAAAACTGCACACAATACTCCAGGTATGGTCTCGCTAGGGCTCTGTACAACTGCAGAAGGATGTACTACTCGTGGCATCAAGTAGGCCGGGGCGTTTTTCTAGCCTGATGAAAAATGTCCACGAGTAAAAAAGGTTGTGAATTAGGTCGTGAAAGTGGGACAGGCACTTTAGGAACAGCTTCACCTCTCCCAGCCAAGAGGCTATTAAATACGACATTAACTAATCTCTGAACAATAATGGCCTATTATTATTATTGCACTTTATCTGTTTATTTAATGTGTATATATGGTCTATGGCCTACAGACACACTGAACTTTTATCTTCCGTTTTGTATTATGTTTACATATTCTGTGGTGCTGCATCAAGTAAGAATTTCATTGGACACATGAGAATAAAACTCTCTTGACTCTTGACTTGACTCCAGTACTCGCTGGAGTTTAGAAGGATGAGGGGGGTGACCTCATTGAAACTGACCGAATAGTGAAAGGCTTGGATAGAGTGGATGTGGAGAGGATGTTTCCACTAGTGGGAGAGTCGAAGACCAGAGGTCACAGCCACAGAATCAAAGGGTGTTCTGTTAGGAAGGAGATGAGGAGGAACTTTTATCGTCAGAGGGTGGTGAATCTGTGGAATTCATTGCAGCACAAGGCTGTGGAGGCCAAGTCAATGGATATTTTTAAGGCAGAGATAGATAGATTCTTGATTAGTACGGGTGTCAGGGGTTATGGGGAGAAGGCAGGAGAATGGGGTTAGGAGGGAGAGATGGATCAGCCATGATTGAATGGCAGAGTAGACTTGATGGGCTGAATGGTCGAATGGCCTAATTCTGGTCCTATCACTTATGAACATGAGAATAGGGTAGAGGGAAAAATAGCTCAGCGGTGGAGCAGACCTGATGGGCCAATGGCCTAAATTTGATACAATACAATGATACAATTTATTTGTTGTCATTTGAACCTCATTGAGGTTCAAACGAAAATTGCTCCTATGTCTGATAGTCTTACTGTCTTTCACCTGACTGCCTGTGTTCATTGCAATTAGCGATGGCCAGTGCACACGGAATTCCCACTGAGGCTCCGATCCCAACTTGAGAATATTCTGATGTAACCGATGCTTGGAATGATGGACTTCTGCTCTAATGAAGCAGGAATTGCTCAGATTCGCAGATACACTGCCTCATTTCTGTTGCAGCCAGACCTGCCTTGTGCACAAATCCAATTATTCCTTCCGCCTGCAAAGCTAATCCTATATCCCGAGGATGAAGAGCTCCAGCTGGAATTATTCCCTGAGCTGCTTTGCTTTCCCAGAATCTTATCACGCCCTCTTCCCTGGTCATATTCACAGACTGGAATTTTTGACTGAATGAAATATACGGAGTTGGATTATGCCCCTCAGCCCACTGAGTCCATGCCAACCATCGATCACCTGTTCATGCCAGTTCAATGTTATCCCACTTTGCATCCACTCACTACACACTAGCGGCAATTTACAGAGGTCTATGAAGGGCCTGTCCCACTTAGGCTAATTGTAGGCAACTACAGGCGACTAGGCTGCCGCCACCACATGGTCGCCTGTATGGTCGTGAGTAGTCATAAGCTGAGAGAATGGAGCTGCTGGGCTCGTACACTCTGGAGTTTAGAAGGATGAGTGGGGATCTTATTGAAACATATAAGATTATTAAGGGACTGGACAAACTAGAGGCAGGAAACGTACCCGATGTTGGGGGATTCCAGAACCAGGTGCCCACAGTTTAAGAATAAGGAGTAGGCGTCTTGTTCGGCACAGACATTGTGCGTGGAAGGGCCCATTCATGGTCATGTTCTTAACAAAAGTGGCGGTGCATCTTTCAATAAAGTGGAGGACTTCAAGTACTTGGGAGTGAGGATGCAGAGCTCGGAGAATGACATTTTAAGAATCACAGTTTAAGAATAAGGAGTAAGCCATTTAGAACAGAGATGAGGAAACACTTTTTCTCACAGAGAGTGGTGAGTCTGTGGAATTCTCTGCCTCAGAGGGTGGCGTAGGCCAGTTCTCTGGATACTTTCAAGAGAGAGCTAGATAGGGCTCTTAAAGATAGCGGAGTCAGGGGATATGCGGAGAAGGCAGGAACAGGGTTGTGGATGATCAGCCATGATCACATTGAATGGTGGTGCTGGCTCGAAGGGTCGAATGGCCTCCTCCTGCACCTATTGTCTATTGTATATTGTCTATTGTATGGAACGAGCTGCTGGAGGAGGTAGTTGAGGCAGGTACTATCGCAATGTTTAAGAAACGTTTAGGTAGGTGGGACAAGTGTAGATGAGGCATGTTGGCCAGTGTGGGCAAGTTGGGCCGAAGGGCCTGTTTCCACACTGTATCACTCTATGACTCCCACAACGCTCCCGTGCACAGTATTCCTGATCTGCGGTGTGCGTTGCTTTCAGCCATTATTGGTTACCATGGCGGCCGTGGTCAATATTACTAATCATTATTGGTTGCCATGGTTTAAAGCACGGTTGGCTTGGAGGTGGGATGTGAAGGATTTCTCCTCCCGATTGGTTGCAGCAGTTGTCAGGATGCTGGGAGGTGACATGTTCCTGACTATTGCTGTTTGCTATAATTGCCATGGAGTTGGGATGCGACAGGTTGCTAACTGCTATTGTTTATATGAAATGGCTGTCAAAACACTGGTTCATGCAATGTGGTTTTGACATTTAGATTTAGCCTAGACAAATAAAGGATTTGTTAACTAGTGAAAGCACCATGCTTCTCCGTGGATTGCGTACAGTTTTGGTCTCCTAATCTGAGGAAAGACATTCTTGCCATAGAGGGAGTACAGAGAAGGTTCACCAGACTGATTCCTGGGATGGCAGGACTTTCATATGAAGAAAGACTGGATAGACTCGGCTTGTACTCGCTAGAATTTAGAAGATTGAGAGGGGATCTTATAGAAACTTACAAAATTCTTAAGGGGTTAGACAAGCTAGATGCAGGAAGATTGTTCCTGATTTTGGGGAAGTCCAGAACAGTTTAAGGATAAAGGGGAAATCTTTTAGGACCGAGATGAAAATTTTTTTTTCACAGAAAGTAGTTGAGGCGAGTTCATTGGCTATATTTAAGAGAGAGTTAGATGTGGCCCTTGTGGCTAAAGGGATCAGGGGGCATGGAGAGAAGGCAGGTACAGGATACTGAGTTGGATGATCAGCCATGATCATATTGAATGGCGGTGCAGGCTCGAAGGGCCGAATGGTCTACTCCTGCACCTATTTTCTATGTTTCTATGTTTCTATGTCACCTTGTCGTGGTGGAGAAGCTTGTGTGGACCTGAGATCCTGAGAGCGATGCCGTCTGGAGCAATGCTCCTGGTAGGGCCACCCATGGTGGTAAGGTCGAGGGGGGAGGTCTCTGACAAAGAGCAATCCAACCAAGACCTCAACGGTGGAACAGGTGGAGGACGATGGCTGACCTTAGTGGAGCGTCATGACGACTGGGAAGGCGGATGAAGGCTGCAGCAGAAAAGGGTCTCCGGTCGTCTTGGACTCCATGCCACTGGATCCTGACCCAGATCTGTCAAGGACCGTGGGGTGGCTGTCTGTGCACCAGTCTCCACACGTTAAACAAAGTCACGCACAGGCGTCCTCCAACCCTGGTCAGACATGACCGAAGGGGGGCCGAAGAAGAAGAAAGCACCAAGACTTGGTTGTGCTTGGCGATCTATCACACGATTTATCCACAGATTTGGATAAAGGTTAGTAACTGTGCCCAATATTGAGTTTACCTACAGTTTCAGTTCAGTTTATTGTCACGTGTACTGAGGTACGGTGAAAAGCATTTGTTGCGTGCTATCCAGTCAGCGGAAAGACAACACATGAGACATGACCTGTGTGCGGTGTGATTCGATTTGGTGTCGCGTTTCCCCGGATTTACAGGCTACCTGTTCCCAAACCAAGCCGTGTTGCAACCAACAGTTGGCTTACTATGGTGCATCTGTAAAGATCATTATGCCCCTGTCCCACTTAGGCGATTATTTAGGCGACTACAGGCGACTAGGCTGTCACCACATGGTCGCCGGGTGTCGCCTGTACGGTCGTGAGTCGTCTCCTCAGTCGGCCAAAGAGTCGTAGCGTTTTTCTGGTCGCCGCTGGATTTTGAAATGTTCAAAACTTTTCGGCAACTGACAGCGACAGTGGGCTTGACGCCAATGAGCGTAGCTTGACTTCTCCTGACGTAGGTGCTGTCATAGGTTGTCGCCAGGTTGACGTAGGTTGTCGCCGTTGCTGACTCTGTTTATTTTTTGTTGTTAAAGTAATGATTATATTTCAAATTTAAGTTGAAGGTGGGGTCCAGTCGCCCTTTTTTCGGCGACCTGCTACGACAATGACAATCGCCGGCAGTCGCCTAAAAATAGCCTGTGGGACAGGCCCTTTCGGCCATCTTGCCCATGGAGTCTGCTCCAACATTCAATCATGCCTGATCTATTTTTCCCTCTCAATCCATTTCTCCTGCCTTCTCCCTTTGATGCCCTTAGAAATCAAGAACCTCTCAATCTCTGCTTTAAATATACCCAGTGACTTGGCCACAGATTCACTGCCCTGTGGCTCAAAGATTTTTCTTCCTCATCTCCATTCTAAAGGTATGTCCTTTTATACTGGAGTAACTCAGGTAGCATCTCTGGAGAACATGTATATGAACATCCAGAGATGCCCCCTCCTACATTAAAAGTCTTCTCACCCACCACTCCACCTCCAGGTCCCTCAGATCGGCCGACTTGGGGCTGCTGAATATCCCGCTGTCTAGGCATAAGCTTAGGGGCGACCATGCCTTTGCGGTTGCAGCCCCTAGACTGTGGAACAGCATCCCTCTTCCCATCAGAACTGCCCCCTCCATCCACTCCTTTAAGTCAAGACTAAAAACGTATCTATACTCCCAAACCTTTCCTGACGTCCACTAAGCGAGGGCTATATATATATATATGTATGTAGTTTGTTTGTTTATACTATTCTTATACCAATGTAAAGCACTTTGGCCAACGAGAGTTGTTTTTTAAATGTGCTAAATAAATAAATGTAACTTGACTTGACTTGACTATATAGTATGTAAACGTTTTGTTTCAGGACCCTTCTTCAGACGTATTATATGGTGGGGATAAGTGATGAAGGCCCCTTTTCTGTCCGTTTGACTATAAATTGGGTCTGTAGAAGGGTCCCGGCCCAAAGAGTCAATTATCCATGTTCCCCAGAGCTGCTGCCTGACCCGCTGAGTTACTCCAGCAACTTGTGTGCACTGTTGCCCATGCCCACTTGTAGCAGGGTCTGTGACTATCTTGAGCACACAGTGGATGCAATGAGCTTTGACTGTGAAGAACTGACACAGAAATAGCTGTGGCAGCGAAAACGTCCCTGGGATTCAAGTAGCTCTGACAGTTTAGCACTCAACAGTAAGCTGTCAGCCTGGGATGGAAGGTGTACCCGCTATCTATGCCACATGATTTACCAATGCTCCTGTCTAGGCCAAGATTGTCAGCTCCATTAACACATCCACTTCACTCAAAAGCATCTGCTTAGTTTAGCATCGTTTAGACCAGGGGTGGGGAACCTGCGGCCTTAAGGCCTCATGCGGCCTTCTAAGCCATTAAGTGCGGCCTTTTGAATGAATCCAAATTTTGTAGAACAAATCTTTTTATTACTATTAATATGTTTTTGTTCATCTTTTATTATTTTTATTTTAATCTTAAAATGAACGTATTTAAAATAACAAATTGATTAGTAGGTCTGGGTGTTACAATCCCTAAGATTTCACTACAATTGGCATTCTTGGTTATGACCACCAGGTGAATTTGCTACCAATCAGACACATCTTCAGTTGTGTACCTCAACATCACTGGGTGTTTCGGCCTTTTATCACAAGACACCCACAGTCGAGGCAGGCCCACCGCAGGGTGATCAGACCTGTGTGTGTGTCTTATTGTTAGCCTCTAGATGGTCACATGGCAGCCCAGACAGCATCTATCCTCTTCAGCCACAGCCAGTGACTGCTCCATTCGGCGGCATTGGCAAGTTCTTTGACTCCCTCCTTTGTGCCTGCCCTTTGACTCCTACTTCCCTCAGGAGCCTTGCGGTGGAACTAGCTACAAAGCCCCTGCACCCCACCTCCACTGGACACACCCTTACACTCCAACCTCTCTCCTCTGCCTCTGCTGCAAGGTTTGAATATCAAAGCTTTTTCCTTTCATAAGCCTCGTCCACAGCCTCCTCCCATGGGGCCGCCAGCTCAATGATGAAAACACGCCGACAGGTGTTGGACCAGAGAACGAGGTCTGGTCACAGGTTGGTAACTGCGATTTCAACTGGGAACGAAAGCCTCTGGCCTAGGTCAACATGCATTACCCAGTCCCTGGCTGTGTTCGGTGGGCATGAGTTGAGAGGCGAGGGGTTAGTCCTCCGTTTCTCTCCTTCCCCGGTAAAGAGTAAAAGAAGATTCAACAAAATAATCCTCCCCAACTGACGGACACAATTAAAACATTAGTAAGTGATGAGGGCTATTTTAATAAAATAATGTACTTTTTGAAGTATATCTAATTGAAGTTTCTTGGATGCGACCTTGTTAAATTACAGCTAACTTAATGCGGCATTCCTCCATGGAAAGGATCCCCACCAAAAAGGTTTAGAGATACAGCAAGGAAACAGACCCTGCATCCCACCGAGTCCATGCCGACCATCCACTACATGTTCACACCAGTTCTATGTTACCCCGCTTTCAAATCCACTCCCCACACACTGGGCGAAGTTGAGAGGCCAACTGACCTGCAAACCCAGCATGACTTTGGGACGTGGACGGAAGCCAGAGCACCTGGAGGAAACCCACGTGGTCACCGCAAGAGTGTCAACGTTCCACGCAAACAGAACCTGAGATCAGGGTCGAACCCATGTCTCTGGAGCTGTGAGGCAGCAGCTCTACCAGCTGCGCCCGTTAATGCAAAGAACATGCACGCAAGAGTAGGAGTAGGCCACTCGGCCCCTCAAGCATTCCCTGCCATTCATGGTAATTGGTCCAAGGTCACAACTCTTCCTTGAGTCCAGTTCCTCATAATCATCAATTCTTGGATGTTTCCTCCAAAGATATATGATCAGCTCCTCTTTAAACGCTTCCTGTCAACTGGCCTTTGCGGAGAGAGTAATAAAGCGATTCACCAACCTTTGTGAGAAGAAGTTCCTACACACATACACATGGACAGGAGATGTTTAGAGAGATATGGACCAAACTCGGGCAGGTGGGAACTAGCATAGATGGTGTATCTTGGTCAGCATAGGTAGGTTGGGCGAGAGGCCTATTTACAAGCTGCATAACTCTAAGACTCCATGGCCTGCAGACAGACGCTTGAATAGGCAAGGCATTGAAGATTACTTGCCACAAGGCAAGAGGGGTTAGTGAAGAAGGGCAATCGAGCCAGCACCCGCCATTTAATGTGATCATGGCTGATCTTCCCCAATCCCCATCTAATGGAAACATATACAATTATAAAAGGACTGGACAAGCTAGATGCAGGAAAAATGGTCCCAATGTTGGGCGAGTCCAGAACCAGGGGCCACAGTCTTAGAATAAAGGGGAGGTCATTTAAGACTGAGGTGAGAAAAAACATTTTCACCCAGAGAGTTGTGAATTTATGGAATTCCCTGCCACAGAGGGCAGTGGAGGCCAAGTCACTGGATGGATTTAAGAGAGAGTTAGATAGAGCTCTTGGGGCTAGTGGAATCAAGGGATATGGGGAGAAGGCAGGCACGGGTTACTGATTGGGGACGATCAGCCATGATCACAATGAATGGCGGTGCTGGCTCGAAGGGCCGAATGGCCTCCTCCTGCACCTATTTTCTATGTTTCTATGTAGTACCCCGTTCCTGCCTTCTCACCATGGACATGATGGCCAAAGGCAGCATTTGTGTGTGATACAATCGATGACTATGAGTCAGGCAGGTCTACCCTTGACCTGCAGAGTTCTTCCAGCACAGTATGTTTTGCTCAAGATGCCAGCATCTGCAGTTGCTTGTTTCTCCAATGGAGTATTGTGCATGCACCCGCACTCAGCCAGAACTTAAATAAGTAGCTGAATGGACTCCCACTGGCCCGAAGACGTCTGACTGATGCGAGGTCAGGTCATAGCGTGAAGCACAGTCAGCCGTAGTCCACAGCCGCTAGCCGTGAGGATTTTCGGTGAGCAGACTACAGTTGGGATTCTGCCTGGGTCTTGATGAAGTGGCAGCCTCTGGGCCTTGTCGGCACGGTCTGCACCGTGCCAGTCCCAGCGCGGTTCCGTGGCAGTATTTAAAGAACTCCTCCTCGGGGGTGTTGCGACACAGAGGCCATCCATCAAGAAGCACCTCAGAGACGATGGCCACTGCATGACAAATGAGGGGAGCAGCTCCAACCAATGTACATGGCCTTTTCTTTCCCTTGATCTCACAAAAGCCATCAATCGAGATGCACTGCCGGTAATACTTCTCTTAAGAGTCACACAGCACGGAAACAACTCCCGTAAGCCGACGATTATATCCCACAACAACAGCTTCGTCCGCTGGACTGGAGGGTGGCAGCTTCATCCGCCCCGGGCCGCGGAGTTTGAACCGGCCCGTTTCGCGGAGCCCGGACTCGGCTGCGGGACTTACCATCACCCGGCGGGGGGAGTGCCCCAACATCGAAAGCCTGGATCGCCTCAACGCTGAGGGAGAACAAGCAAGGAAGAGACAAGGACTTTAAGACTTTTGCCTTCCATCTCAGTGAGGAGGTGCCTGGTAGACTCACTGTGGTGGATGTTAAACTGTGTTAAGTGTGTGTTCTATTATTTCATTTTCTTTGTACTGACTGCAATATATGCAATTTTGTTCAAACTGGAGACAGTTTGAATGACAATAAAGGATACTTAATACTTTATACTATATCCTATCTCAGCTAGTCCCACTTGCCCGTGTTTGGCCCTTATCCCTTGAAAGCCTTTCCTATTCATGCGCTTGTCCAGATATCAGTCATTTAAACAAACACTGAAATAGGCAAGGCATCGAAGGGGTGTAGTCCTAATGCAGGCAAATGTGATTAATGTAGATGGACAAGAATGTTGGCCTGGAAGTCATACAGTCTCGGAGTCATGGTCATACAGGGTGGAAACAGGCCCTTCTGCCCAACATGCCCACAATGACCAACATCCCCCGTCTGCACTAGTCCTATCTGCCTGCATTTAGCCCATATCCCTATAAACCTGTCCTGTCCACAGTGGTGGAAGTGGTGGGCCGAAGGGCCTGTTTCTATGGTGTACAGCTCTATGACTGCACTTTCAGGTCCATTCACCCACTCCATTAAACATCTCCAACCACTTCCACAGAACCTTCATCTACCTTAGACCCCACAGTGGAAGCAAATTCTAGAGAATTGGCCTCCATTGCCTTCTGAGGGAGAGAATTCCACAGATTCAAAACCCTCTGTGAGAAAAAGTTCTTCCTCATCTCCATTTTAAATGGCTTACTCCTTATTGTTAAACTGTGGCACCTGGTTCTGGACTCTCCCAACAGCGGGAACATGTTTCCTGCCACAAGAGTGTCCAAATCCTTAGTAATCTTATATGTTTCAATAAGATTCCCTCTCATCCTTCTAAATTCCAGAGTATACAAGTCCAGCTGCTCCATTCTCTCAGCATATGACAATCCCGCCATCCCGGGAATTAACCTTGTGAACCTACGCTGCACTCCTTCAATAGCAAGAATGTCCTTCCTCAAATTTGGAGACCAAAACTGCACACAATCCTGCAGGTGTGGTCTCACTAGGGCTCTGTACAATGCAGAAGGACCACATCACTCCTATACTCAACTCCTCTTGTTATGACTTAGGCAGTGATCAGGATAGATCATCTTGGCATAGGTTTGGCATCTCGGGGGGATCTTATAGAAACTTACAAAATTCTTAAGGGGTTGGACAGGCCAGATGCAGGAAGATTGTTCCCGATGTTGGGGAAGTCCAGAACAAGCGGTCACAGTTTAAGGGTAAGGGGGAAAGTCTTTTAGGACCGAGATGAGAAAAGCATTTTTCACACAGAGAGTGGTGAATCTGTGGAATTCTCTGCCACAGAAGGTAGTTGAGGCCAGTTCATTGGCTATATTTAAGAGGGAGTTAGATGTGGCCCTTGTGGCTAAAGGGATCAGGGGGTATGGAGAGAAGGCAGGTACAGGATACACCACATCTGGAGTATTGTGTACAGTTTTGGTCTCCTAATTTGAGGAAGGACATCTTTGTGATTGAGGCAGTGCAGCGTAGGTTCACGAGATTGATCCCTGGGATGGCGGGACTGTCATATGAGGAAAGATTGAAAAGACTAGGCTTGTATTCACTGGAGTTTAGAAGGATGAGGGGCAGGTTCTTATAGAAACATATAAAATTATAAAAGGACTGGACAAGCTAGATGCAGGAAAAATGTTCCCAATGTGGGGCGAGTCCAGAACCAGGGGCCACAGTCTTAGAATAAAGGTGAGGTCATTTAAGACTGAGGTGAGTAAAAACCTTTTCACCCAGAGTGTTGTGAATTTGTGGAATTCCCTGCCACAGAGGGCAGCGGAGGCCAAGTCACTAGATGGATTTAAGAGAGAGTTAGATAGAGCTCTAGGGGCGAGTGGAATCAAGGGATATGGGGAGAAGGCAGGCACGGGTTATTGATAGGGGACGATCAGCCATGATCACAATGAATGGCGGTGCTGGCTCGAAGGGCCGAATGACCTCCTCCTGCACCTATTTTCTATGTAATGGCGGAGTAGACTCGATAGGCCGAATGGACATAGATCATCCACGATCGAATGGCGGAGCAGACCCATTGGGCCGAAAGGCACACACAAGTCAAGCTGTACACGAGTACACCAGGTTGTGCAAAGAGAAAAATAACGTCCCTGTTGTTCAAATAATTAAAATCTCACAACTAGGAGACCACTCGCTCCTGTCCCTTTGTACCTTGGATGCTCATTGCTGAAGTCTTCTACTTATCGAGTCCACACACAAAATTAGAAGTTGTTCAGCAGTTGCTGAACACACTTCTCGGCATCTGCGCACAATGGTGTCTGTCTTGTCGCTTCTTGCGCTTCTACACGGCAATTCTACATGGCAATTCCAATTCTACACGGCCATCGTAGAGCCTGTCCTCACCTTCTCCATCATGGTCTGGTTTGGCTCAGCCACCAAGCACGACACCTGGAGGCTGCAGCGAATCGTCCGATCAGCTGAGAAGGTTATTGGCTGCAACCTTCCCTCCATTGATGAACTATACACTGCAAGGGCCAGGAAGCGAGCGGGCAAGATCATCTCTGACCCCTCTCACCCTGGCCATGAACTCTTTGAATCACTTCCCTCTGGAAGGCGACTCCGGACTGTCAAAGCTGCCACAGCCAGACATAAAAACAGTTTTTATCCACGAGTAGTTGCTCTACTCAACAGCCAAAAATCTGTAGCCTCCCTTTGATCTGGTATTTTGTTGGTTCACATGCTTGATCAATGGTGTTTTATCATTAATGTTTTATTATTATTAATGTTTAGAGTCATTTGTAACTGTCACTGTATGTCATGTTGTTACTTGTGGGCGGAGCACCAAGGCAAATTCCTTGTATGTGAATACTTGGCCAATAAACTTACTTACTTACTTACTTCTTGTGCGTGGTGGTGGAAAGATTGGTGGAAACAGGGCCGTGACGTGAACGCTCTTTCCTTGACCCCATTGTTGATTCTGAGTATCAGCTGGGAGGACAAACGCACCAACATCAGCGTTTTGGAGGAAGCCAACATGACCAGCATCACCACCACAATAGTGCAGCACCAACTTCGATGGACTGGCCATGTCATCTGCATGTCCAACACACGTCTCCCTAAACAAATCCTGTACTCTCAATAGAAGGAAGGTCGGCGAGCCCCTGGCGGGCCAAATAAACGCTTCAAGGACAACATCAACAACAGTCCACATCACATCGAGCAACTGGGAGCACATTGCACTGGACAGGCCCTCCTGGAGGAAATCCCTGCAGGAAGAGGCTGCACGTCATGAAATGGAACTACGCCGTGTCATAGAGACAAAGAGACAGCATCGTAAGGAGGGAGAGAGAGAGAAGGGGGCTCGACGACTACCAACCACCGCCAGTCTCCACTGCCCACGTTGCACCAAGGTGTGTGGATGGCGGATCGGCCTCTACAGACATCTGCAGACCCACAAGTGGACGACCCTATGGAGAGGAGAGGACAGTCATTCTCGTTTCGAGTGACCGCCGATGATGATGAAGTAAAAGCAGATAAGCTTGTCATTATCATGGTTGGAGAAAAGTGTCTATCGTGACCCCTCCATTGCAATAGAGGCTACTCATTAAAAGTGCTTCATGCCTTGAAACTGTGAGAGGGCTTACTTCACCCATTGACTAACGTATCAGGTCACCGAACAATATGTGGCGTGATGCGTCTTTTTTCATGTGTCGCAACATTTTTTTGTCGCCTGCCGCTGGGTTTTGAAATGTTCAAAATCTTCAGGCGACCCTGATATGATGCCGGCAGTCGCCGAATAAAATCGCCAAGTGGGACTGTCCCCTTAACCACTGTACCTCCGGTGCTACCAGTTTCCTGAGAAAGGAATGAGCAGAGAACAATAGACAATACACAATAGGTGCAGGAGTAGGCCATTTGGCCCTTCGAGCCAGCACCGCCATTCAATCTGATCATGGCTGATCATCCACAATCAGTACCCCGTTCCTGCCTTCTCCCCATATCCCCTGACTCTGCTATTTTTAAGAGCCCTATCTAGCTCTCTCCTGAAAGCATCCAGAGAACCGGCCTCCACCGCCCTCTGAGGCAGAGAATTCCACAGACTCACCACTCTCTGTGAGAAAAAGTGTTTCCTCGTCTCCGTTCTAAGAGAGGACAAAGGAGAAGAGAAGAGGAGTACCCAATTACCGCCCCTCTCATGAGAACAACATGTTTCTCTCTCTTCATTTTAAGAGCAATCAGTCGCCTACTTGAACAATGGTGTGGAAATTGGGTTTGAGGCACCAATTCTCCAGCAGAAGCAGCTGATTGATTTTTATTTAAGTGCCTGTAAGCTGAGCCCTGCTGAATGACGTCTTGCAAAGAGAATCTTAGAACGGCAGACCCATTATGCAACCACGGGGTCAACTTCCAGGCTTCAGAAAACGCACCAGGCCCACGTTCTTTTCTCCAATAAGTGAACTCCCTGGGGTGAGTGGCTAAAGCTTTCAGACAGGTTCTATAATAATAATATGGGGATGTGAAGAGCATCTGTTCGCTACTGAGTAACTTTTAGATGATTCTGTCGTCCCTCCCTCAAGCTTTCAAACCACCCAAGAACGCAGGAAATCGCAATGAGAAATTGCAGCCCAGACCATCACACAAATCAACCTCACTTCCAGTCACTCCGTTTACACCTCACGCTGCCTCGGCAAGGCCAGCAGCATCATCAAGGACCAGTCTCACCCCGGCCACTCCCTCTTCTCCCCATGCGCTAGAATTTAGAAGATTGAGGGGGGGATCTTATAGAAACTTACAAAATTCTTGTCAAGGATAAGGGGGAAATCTTTCAGGACCGAGATGAGAAAAACATTTTTCACACAGAGAGTGGTGAATCTGTGGAATTCTCTGCCACAGAAGGTAGTTGAGGCCAATTCATTGGCTACATTTAAGAGGGAGTTAGATGTGGCCCTTGTGGCTAAAGGGGATCAGGAGGTATGGGGAGAAGGCAGGTACAGGATACTGAGTTGGATGATCAGCCATGATCATATTGAATGGCGGTGCAGGCTCGAAGGGCTGAATGGCATATTCCTGCACATATTTTCTATGTTTCTATGTTTCTCCCATCGGGCAAAAGGTATAGAAGTGTGGAAAGGCACACCTCCAGATTCAGGGACAGTTTCTTGCCAGCTGTGGCAACTGAACCATCCTAGCAACAATTAGAGAGCGGTCCTGAGCTACTATCTATCTCACTAGAGACCCTCGGACTATCTTTAAGACAGAACTACAGATGCTGGAAAAATCAAAGGTAGACAAAAATGCTGGAGAAACTCAGCAGGTGAAGCAGCATCTATAGATGCTGCCTCACCCGCTGAGTTTCTCCAGCATTTTTGTCTACCTTGGACTATCTTTAATCGGATTTGCTGACTTTCTGTTGCACTAATCTTTGTGCACTTTACCCAGTATCTGTACACTGTGGATGGCTCAATTGCAATCATGTCTTGTCTTCCTGCTGTCTGGATAGCACGCAACAAATGCTGTTCACTGTCGCACGACACACGTGACAATAAACTAAACTGAATAAAACATTTTTCACTCCTCCCCTTTATCTGAAACTCTTTTGTCTCCTTTTCACCTCAATGGTTGAATGGCTCTTTATTTTCACATGTACCGAGGTACGGTGAAGATCTTTTTTTGCATACAGTTCATTAAAGTATGATTATACATAAGCATCAGCTGGAGGGTCTGGATGTAGCGCCCAGTTCACCTGCGTGCCCCGGGACTGGCTGCAGTTCCCAGGTCACGACAACTAATTGGAAAAAAAAAATACGCCTACGGGCCGGATGATTTTGGGTTAGGGGCCGGAACCGGCCCGTGGGCCATAGGTTGCCGACCCCTGTCGCAACATTGAAACATAGAAACATAGAAAATAGGTGCAGGAGGAGGCCATTCAGGCCTTCGAGCCAGCACCGCCATTCATTGTGATCACGGCTGATCGTCCCCAATCAATAACCCGTGCCTGCCTTCTCCCCATATCCCTTGACTCCACTAGCCCCTAGAGCTCTATCTAACTCTCTCTTAAATCCATCCAGTGACTTGGCCTCCACTGCCCTCTGTGGCAGGGAATTCCACAAATTCACAACTCTCTGGGTGAAAACTTTTTTTTCTCACCTCAGTCTTAAATGACGTCCCCTTTATTCTAAGGCTGCGGCCCCTGGGTCTGGACTCGCCCAACATTGGGAACATTTTTCCTGCATCTAGCTTGTCCAGTCCTTTTATAATTTTATATGTTTCTATAAGATCCTAGATGTCAGACCTCATTGTGTCCCCCCCCCCCCCCCGTCCCCCCCGTCCCCCCCATGTTTTAAAAGCAATTTCCACCCATGCTTGGAGCGCAGGAGGCTGATCATACACAGATGTATCAAATCGTGACAGGAGTAGATTGGGAGAATGCACAGAAGCTTTGACCCAGCGAAAGGGGAAACAAGAAGCAGAGAACACAGGTTTAAGTTGCAAGGGGAAAGATTTAATCGGAAATTGTGGGGACCGTATTTCACACAGAGGCTGGCGAGTATAGGCGCTGAGGGGGCGCTGTAAACATGTATGTATGTGTTGTTAGGCCTGTGTACCATTGTATGTAGCACATTAGTACCTGCACTGATGTAAAGCATGTAAGAAGGAACTGCAGATGCTGGAATATCGAAGGTAAACAAAAGTGCTGGAGGAACTCAGCGGGTGCAGCAGCATCTATGGAGCGAAGGAAATAGGCAACGTTGTGGGCCGAAACCCTTCTTCAGACTGATCTAGTGTGGGGGGAGGGGGGATGGGGAGAAGTAAGGAAAAAGGAAGAGGAGGAGCCCGAGGGCTGAGGGAAAGCTGCGAAGGGGAGGAGATAGCAAAGGCTACCGGAAATTGGTGAATTCAATGTTTATGCCACTGATGTAAAGCACTTTGGTCCACTTTGGTTGTTTTTAAATGTGCTATACAAATAAAATTGACTGACTATATGGAACGAGCTGCTGCAGGAATAGTTGAGGCAGGTACAATATCAATATTTAAAAGATGTTTGGGCAGGTACATGAATAGGAAATGTTCAGAGGGTTATGAGCCGAATGGGGGCAGCTGGAACTAGCGAAGATGTGGCATTTTGTTTGGCATGGGCAAGTTGGGCCAAAGGGCCTGTTTCCAAGCTGAATCTTCCATTTGACGATGACACTGTAGGTTTAAGGTGAGAGTGGCATCTTGATCACACAGAGGGTGGTGAGTATAAGGAGCTGCTCGTGGAAGTAGAGACAGGTACAAAAACAACTCGTAAAATAAATGTTGGCAGGTATATGGTTAAGAAAGGATAGAGAGATGTGTAGGAAGGAACTGCAGATGCTGGTTAAAATCGAAGGTCGACACAAAATGCTGGAGTAACTCAGCAGGACAGGCAGCATCTCTGGAGAAAAGGAATGGGTGACGTTTCGGGTCGAGACCCTTCTTCAGACTGATATCAGTATGGTACTCTGGCTGCACCGCAGAGAACAGGAAAGCTCTCCAACGCGTCATTAAGACTGCTGAGAGGATCACTGGCACCCAGCTCCCCAGACTGGAGGACATCTACCGGACCCGCTGCATCCGGAGGGTCAAGGGCATCATTAGAGACAGCACACACCCTGGACACTGTCTCTTCACCCCCCTGCCCTCAGGAAGACGATACAGGACACTGAGCGCCCGCACGACAAGACTAAAAAACAGCTTCTACCATAGAGCTGTGACACTACTGAACTCTATCCCCCTCCCACACTGATCCCCCCCCCCCCCTCTCTCTCACACACCCGCCCATACTCCTATATGTTTATAGTCTAATTTTTTAATAGTTCTTTTTTAAACGTATTTTTATACTCATATTCCTGTGCAGCTGGAGGACTGCTCCAACAAAATGTCGTTGTCTTGTACGACAGATGGCACAATGGGCTAAGTGTTCGGCTGGCAACCGGAAGGTAGCCGGTTCGAATCCCGCTTGGAGTGCATACTGTCGTTGTGTCCTTGGGCAAGACACTTCACCCACCTTTGCCTGTGTGTGAATGTGTGTGAATGTGTGTGAGTGATTGGTGGTGGTCGGAGGGGCCGTAGGCGCAGATTGGCAGCCACGCTTCCGTCAGTCTGCCCCAGGGCAGCTGTGGCTACAGAAGTAGCTTACCACCACCGAGTGTGACTGAGGAGTGAATGAATAATGCGATGTAAAGCGCCTTGAGTATTAGAAAGGCGCTATATAAATCCCATCCATTATTACAATGACAATAAAGATGGTTATTATTATTATTATGTCAGGGGAGGGGGCGGGACAGAGATAGAACGTAGGCAGAGACAGAAGGACTAGTGGGAGAACTGCGTTGGGGAAGGGGATGGAGAGAATGAGAAAGCAAGGGGCTATCTGAAGTTAGAGAAGTCAATGTTCATACCGCTGGGGTGTAAACTACCCAAGCAAAATATGAGGTGCTGCTCCTCCAATTTGCGCTGGGCCTCACTCGGACAATGGAGGTGTTACATTCTATCTCTGTCCCACCCGCTCCCCTGACATCAGTCTGAAGAAGGGTCTCTACCCGAAACGTCACCCATTCCTTTTCTCCAGAGATGCTGCCTGACCCGCTGAGTTACTCCAGATTTTTGTGTCCACCTAAGGTCTAGAGAGATATGGGCCTGGATGAGTCACCTCGGTAGTGAGGAGCACATTCGACCTGTTTCTGCGCTGTTTGACTCTATGTCTCAGAGGCACAAGCAAGGTATCGTTCTGCAGGAAGGTGATTTGTGTGGACAAGTCTACAGCTGGTTAGGGTTAGTTGCCACCAGTCAATAGACAATAGGTGCAGGAGGAGGCCATTTGGCCCTTTGAGCCAGCACCGCCATTCAATGTGATCATGGCTGATCATCCCCCATGGTCTGAGTGCAGGTAGATGGGACTAGGTGAGAGTACGTGTTCGGCACGGACTAGAAGGGCCGAGATGGCCTGTTTCCGTGCTGTAATTGTTATATGGTTATATCAGTACCCCGTTCCTGCCTTCCCCCCATATCCCCTGACTCCACTATCTTTAAGAGCCCTATCTAGCTCTCTCTTGAAAGCATCCAGAGAACCTGCCTCCACCGCCCTCTGAGGCAGAGAATTCCACAGACCCACCACTCTCTGTGAGAAAAAGTGTTTCTTCGTCTCCGTTCTAAATGGCTTACTCCTTATTCTTAAACTGTGTGACCCCTGGTTCTGGACTCCCCCAACATCGGGAACATGTTTCCTGCCTCTAGCGTGTCCAAGCCCTTAACAAGTCCGCACGCAGCTCTGTACTCACAAAGTAATAACTGAAGGGACTGGTAAAGTCGCACAAAATTAATGCAGTAACACATCTCATGTCAATGACCTTGCTGGTTGTGAAGATAGGTTGTGCATGTCAACAGTAATGAAAACTGCTTTAGCAAGTCACGTTGTTTTGTCGGCGCTTTGGCTACTTTGCAACAGACAATTATTGATGGCCTCCCATTAAATTCCTTGCAAGCTCTTCCTGCCACAGCCTCCTTCTCCATTCCCATCGAGGCCTAAGGTGAGGGAGGGAAAATAGAATGGAGATGTGCAGGGCAAGTTATTTTACACAGAGGGTAGTGGGTGCCTGGATACAATAGACAATAGACAATAGACAATAGACAATAGACAATAAGACAATAGGTGCAGGAGTAGGCCATTCGGCCCTTCGAGCCAGCACCGCCATTCAATGTGACCATGGCTGATCATCCCCAATCAGTACCCCGTTCCTGCCTTCTCCCCATATCCCCTGACTCCGCTATCTTTAAGAGCCCTATCCAGCTCTCTCTTGAAAGTATCCAGAGAACCGGCCTCCACCGCCCTCTGAGGCAGAGAATTCCACACACTCACAACTCTCTGTGCGAAAAAGTGTTTCCTCGTCTCCGTTCTAAGTTTCCTCGTCTCCGTTCTACAATGCCTGCGGTGCTGGTGGAGGCAGGAAGTTCACAAGTTATAGGAAATAGAATTAGGCCATTCAGCCCATCGAGTCCACTCCGCCATTCAATCGTGGCCGATGTCTGCCTCCTAATCCCATTTTCCTGCCTTCTCCCCATAACCCTTGACTCCCGTTCTAATCAAAAATCTGTCTATCTCTGCCTTAAAAATATCCACTGACTTAGCCTCCACAGCCCTCTGTGGCAATGAGTTCCACAGATTCACCACCCTCTGATTAAAGAAATTCCTCATCACCTCCTTTTAATCATCATCACCACCGTTGAAGATATCAACGGGCACGGTGCCTTACAATGCCGTGTACGACAGTGATCGCAACTTCTACTGAAGTGTGGATGGCCGTTGGCTCGCTAGGAGCTCATCCGCCCTTTGACGGGCCTTGTTTTTGGTCCTGCTGGGGGTCCACAGCCCCCTCCTCACCTGGCAAACCAGGTGGGGGAGATGGTTTAGTCACCGACTATCCGACCATGGAGCGGGTAGCACGGGATAACATGGTACCCGTGGCCTGACCTTTCTAAAAGAGCGCCCTTTAATCCTGAGGCTGTGACCTCTGGTCCTAGACTCTCCCACCAGTGGAAACATCCTCTCCACATCCACTTTATCTATGCCTTTCATTATTCTGTAAGTTTCAATGAGGTCCCGCCTCAACCTTCTAAACTCCAGCGAGAACAGGCCCAGTGTTGTCAAACACTGTCAAACGAAAGGATAGTGGAGATAGAAGCTTTTGTTTGGATTAGCACTTAGATTTGCAGGGAAGGGAGGGATATAGATCACTTGCAGGCAGATGTGATCAGTTCAGCTAGGCGTCTTGTTCGGCACAGACATTGTGGGTGGAAGGGCCCATTCATGGTCATGTTCTTAACAAAAGTGGCGGTGCATCTTTCAATAAAGTGGAGGGCTTCAAGTACTTGGGAGTGAGGATGCAGAGCTCGGAGAATGACATTTTAAGAATCACAGTTTAAGAATAAGGAGTAAGCCATTTAGAACAGAGATGAGGAAACACTTTTTCTCACAGAGAGTGGTGAGTCTGTGGAATTCTCTGCCTCAGAGGGTGGTGGAAGCTGATTCTCTGGATGCTTTCAAGAGAGAGCTAGATAGAGCTCTTAAAAATAGCGGAGTCAGAGGATATGGGGAGAAGGCAGGAACGGGGTACTGATTGGGGATGATCAGCCATGATCATATTGAATGGCGGTGCTGGCTCGAAGGGCCAATGGGCCTACACCTGCACCTATTGTCTATTGACATCAAGGTCTGGAAAGCGCTCGCATGGAAAGCCCTCAATCACATGGGGAAAATCTGGACGTCTCGGATGTCTAAGGGTCTCAAACTGCAACTTCCATGCAACTGTAGAGACCATATTATTGTACGGGTGTGAGGCGTGGACTCTCACTCGAGTGCTGTCCAAGTCTCTCGATGGTACCTATACCCAAATGCTCAGAAAAGTTCAAAGTGTCAGTTGGAGGGACCACGTCACCAACGCCCAGCTCTATGGGGGGATTCCACCTCTGACCGACAAGATCAGATGGACAAGGATGAGGCTCGCTGGTCACTGCCACCCCCACCCAGACATGGCCAGCAAACAAGGTGGTGCTGTGGGAACCCACCCATGGAAGACGTGACCCGAGACGGACAATCAAACCGATACTGAAGATGTTGGTGGAAGACCCATGTGTAGAGACAAAAGAGGAGCTTGCCAGCTGTATGCAGGACAGAGATGTGTGGTGCATCCGTCACCATGCCCGTCCAAAACCAGAACCACTGCGTCGCTAATGTTTTCAATGATGATGATGATGACGAAGATGTTCTATGTTCCCCGGAAATTAATGTATCCCTGATCGGGGTTGATGTTTCCACATGCCTTTATGTTGGATGTGCAGTGAATCAGGATGTTCAGCTGGCCCAGTTTGAAGAAGAGTTTGTGACTTTTTGAGAGCACATTTATCTCTCAGCCATTACCTTCAAGGCAGAGCAATTGGGCCATTTATCTTGTCGTTGTGTGGAAGGCCTTGCTGTGCACAGATTGTTCTCTGTGTTGGGTACCATTACAATCAGCATATGACAGTCCAGCCATCCCGGGAATTAACCTCGTAAACCTACGCTGCACTCTTAGTGATTGAGGCAGTGCAGGGTACTGATTGAGGCTGTAGGTTCTAGGTAGGTTCACGAGATTGATCCCTGGGATGGCGGGACTGTCATATGAGGAACGATTGAAAAGACTAGGCTTGTATTCACTGGAGTGAAGAAGGATGAGGGGACATATAAAATTATAAAAGGACTGGACAAGCTAGATGCAGGAAAAATGTTCCCAATGTTGGGCGAGTCCAGAACCAGGGGCCGCAGTCTTAGAATAATGGAGAGGTCATTTAAGATTGAGGTGAGAAAAAACTTTTTCACGCAGAGTTGTGAATTTGTGGAATTCCCTGCCACAGAGGGCAGTGGAGGCCAAGTCACTGGATGGATTTAAGAGAGAGTTAGATAGAGCTCTAGGGGCTAGTGGAGTCAAGGGATATGGGGAGAAGGCAGGCACGGGTTATTGATAGGGGACGACCAGCCATGATCACAATGAATGGCGGTGCTGGCTCGAAGGGCCGAATGGCCTCCTCCTGCGCCTATTTTCTATGTTTCTATGTTTTTATGTTTAGTGAGAAGATGTTTTCCCTCATGGAGAATCTAGGAATAGGTGGCGGGGTCTCAAGATAAAGAATGGCTCATAGATAGACATAGCATGGAAATAGGCCCTTCGGCCCAACATGTCCATGCCGCCCAACATGTCCCATGTCGCTAGTCCCATTTACCCGCACTTGGCACATTTTTCTTTCCTATCAATGTAATTGTCCAATTAGTTATAGAAATGTTGTTACTGTACCTGCCTGAACTGTGAATGAATACGTTACAGTCACATGTGACAAGTCACAGGTAAGATGGTAAGATGCACAGAGTCTCTTGACCAGAGTAGGGGAATCGAGGACCAGAGGGCATAGGTTCAAGGTGAAGGGGAAAGATGTAATAGGAATCTGAGGGGTTACGTTTTCACACAGAGGGTGGTGGGTGTACGGAACAAGCTGCCAGAGGAGGTAGTTGAGGCTGGGACTATCCCAACGTTTAAGAAACAGTTAGACAGGTACCTGGATAGGACAAGTTTGGACAGCTATGAATCAAGCTCAGGCAGGTGAGGCTAGTGTAGCTGGGACATGTTGGCCGGTGTGGGCAAGTTGGGTCGAAGCGCCTGTTTCCACACTGTATCACTCTATGACTCTATAGTTTAGTTTAGTTTAGATATACAGTGCGGAAACAGTGCCCTTAGGCCCACTGGGGATAATTTTCACCGCGCCAACCAGCACATTAACACCCACTAGGGATAATCTTTCAATTTACCAAGCCAATTAACCTACAAACCTGCACGTCTTTGGAGTGTGGGAGGAAACCGAAGATCTCGAAGAAAACCCACGCAGGTCACGGGGGAAACAGACAGCACCCGTAGTGGGGATGGAACCCGGGTCTCCGGCGCTGCATTCGTGTAAGGCAGCAACTCTACCGCTGCGCCACCGTGATTGCCCAAAGTTAATACCCAAGGTATGCAAACCGAGGCCACATAAAGGGCGCCTTTCTCTCTCATACTTTCTCCGGCAGTTTGATGCGTGCTCTAATTTAGTTGGAAGGGGAGAGGGAGGATAGAAATGGGTGCGAGCAAAGGTAGGGCACACGGGAGAGGGGCGGGGAGTGACCTAGACCTACTCGTTGTACATTATGATCTGAACCGTTTGTCTCTTAACACTTCTTGTTTTGCCCAGACCCTGTCGAAATCCAAACATCTACTTCACCCTCAGTGGAGGAATCAAGAACCAGAGGACATCGATTCGAGCTAAGAGGGGAAAGAAAGGAGTCTGATGGGCAAACATTTTGTGTGGTGGGTATATGGAACGAGCTGCCAGTGGAGGCAGGTGCATAACAACATAGACAAGATATTGGGACAGATACGTGGGTAGGACAGGCTTACAGAGATTTGGGCGAAAGGTGGGCAGGGCTGGACTAGCATAGATGGGGCATCTTGGCTGGCATGGGCAAGTTGGGCCGATGGGCCTGTTTCCATGCTGCATGATGCTCTGACTCTATGTCAGATAAGACTTTGCCTTCCATCTTGGTTCTTCTACTTGTGTGTATGACCGCAGAAACCAAATTTCGTTTGAACCTCAATGAGATTCAAATGACAACAAATAAATTGTATCATCATTGTATCATTGTATCTATGTTGCATCTTGTGCCACTCTGACTCATTCTTTCCTAGTTGCTCATATAAGCTGATATCGCCCGCATACTCCACCCCCCCCCCCCCCCACCCCCTCCCCCACCCCCCCCCCCCCCCCCCACCCCCCCCCCACCCCCCCCCACCCCTACTCATATGTTGAAAGACAAAAAAGGCTGGAACAATTCAACTGCCATATGTTGATAGAATGGATCAGCTGGGCTTGTACACTCTGGAATTTAGAAGGGTGAGAGGGGATCTTATTGAAAAATATAAAATTATTAAAGGTTTGGACACGCTAGAGGCAGGAAGCATGTTCCCGATGTTGGGGGAGTCTAGAACCAGGGGCCACAGTTTAAGAATAAGGGGTAAGCCTTTTAGAACGGAGATGTGGAAAAACTTTTTCACACAGAGAGTTGTGAGTCTGTGGAATTCTCTGCGTCAGAGGGCGGTGGAGGCCGGTTCTCTGGATGCTTTTAAGAGAGCTCTTAAAGATAGCAGAGTCAGGGGCTATGGGGAGAAGGCAGGAACGGGGTACTGATTGGGGATGATCAGCCATGATCACATTGAATGGCGGTGCTGGCTCGAAGGGCCAAATGGCCTACTCCTGTACCTATTGTCTATAGTCTATTGTCATCCCCAACCCCACATATTCATTCAACGTTCTCCAGTCTTTGACTTATTCCTTGACCTACAAATGAATAAAATGCAAAGCCAACTTTGCAGCTTCCAGCAGATTTGTTGACCTTCTCGCCTGCTCTCTGCAGCCCCCGTTTCCCTCTCTGCTTGCATTCTCCTGATTGGCAAAAGCACTGCCAGACTGCAGTGATATTGAATGCCATTACAGTCTAATGAGCAGCCCTTGACTTCAGCGCACTCATTAAGAGTGTGTTTTGACACTTTACAGGATGAGGGAATCGTCTCACATTCAAAGTCATTTCCATCACCTCAAGGGCAAGTTCTTAACCTACAGATGAAAGGATCTTTGTCATATTGAACATTTCAACTTGGGACTGAATCATAGCGTGTGTAAGCAAGTCCTTCGGCCCAACTTGCCCATGCCGTACAAGATGTCCCGTCTAAGATAGTCCCATTAGCCTGCATTTGGCCCATAGTCCCCCAACATTAGAAGATTGAGGGGGGATCTTATAGAAACGTACAAAATTCTTAAGGGGTTGGACAGTCTGGATGCAGGAAGATTGTTCCCGATGTTGGGGAAGTCCAGAACAAGGGGTCACACTTTAAGGATAAGGGGGAAGTCTTATAGGACCGAGATGAGAAAAACATTTTTCACACAGAGAGAGGTGAATCTGTGGAATTCTCTGCCACAGAAAGTAGTTGAGGCCAGTTCATTGGCTATATTTAAGAGGGAGTTAGATGTGGCCCTTGTGGCTAAAGGGATCAGGGGGTATGGAGAGAAAGCAGGTACAGGATACCGAGTTGGATAATCAGCCATGATCACATTGAATGGCGGTGCAGGCTCGAAGGGCCGAATGGCCTACTCCTGCACCTATTTTCTATGTTTCTATGTTTCTATCCCACTAGGCTTAAAAGAACACCATATGCTGAAGTATCTCAGCAGAACAGCATAGAAACAAGACCTTCAGCCCAACTTCCCCAAGTAAACCAAGGTACCCCATCTACACTAGTCCCATTTGATGGCATTTTGTCCACATCCCTCTAAAACATCCGAATGCATATACCTATCCAAATGTCTTTTAAATGTCAAGCATTCATAATCCATGTTCTCCAGAGATGATGCTTATAGGGCCTGTCCCACTGAGGTGACTGTCATAGTCGTAGCAGGTCCCCGAAAAACCGGCAACTGGACCCCCCCTACGACAATGTGTACGATAAGCTACAACAACCTACCACCTAGTCTACGTCAAGCTACGGCAAGCTACCGAAAACCGGCAACCCATTCGGACGTCCACCCACGACCACACCTACGACAACCTACGACCACACCTACGACAACCTACAACAACCAAAGTCAACTTATGTCCACCCGTGAAAAGCAACGACAAGCAACAACCCTGTCGGCGACAACTGAAAACAATTCAGTCCCTGGTAACTGTCACCAGTTGACGTAGGTGGTCGCCAATGGAATTCACCGAAGTCAGCACCCGGCGACAACCAACGTCACCTGGCGACAACCTACGTCATGCTGGCGACAACCTACGACAGCACCTACGCCAGGAGAAGACAAGCTACGACAAGCCCACGGTCATCGACTGTCACCGAAAAGTTTTGAACATTTCAAAATCCAGCGGTGACCAGAAAAACGCTACGACTCTTGGAGCGACTGAGGAGACGACTCACGACCATACAGGCGACACCCCGGCGACCATGTGGCGATAGCCTGTAGTCGCCTAAAAAATCGCCTAAGTGAGACAGGCCCTTAACTCACTTTTGTGTAAACCAGCATCTTCAGTTCCTTGTTTCTACATTCCCTATAAACCTATCGTATCCAGGGACGTGCCCAAGTATTTGTCCAACCATTCCATGTAGCTCAGACCCTCAATTACTGGCCACATTCTCGTAGATCTTCTCTGTACCCTATCCAGCTTAATGACTCCCTACCGACAGCTTGATGACCAAAACTGAACACGATACTCCAAACTTGGTCTTACCAAGGTTACACAAATGGACACTGTGGTGGATTTGAGCTGAAGAAATTTTAATTTGGGGAATGGGGGACTGATAGACAGAGAGATGGGAAGTTGGGCACACTTTGTGGGACACAGTGTTATGGTTGAGCTGATGCTCATTGGTTATTAAGAAAGCCAAGCCGAGAGTGCTTTATTGTCGTCGGTCCCAAAACGGAACAATGAAGCAGCACAACAGATATTAAACATATTACCCTGTAAAACCCATAATAAACAACAACAAAAAGTTGAACTTTTTAATAAATAAATCAAACAATAATAGTGCAAAGTCATAAATAATGTCCCAAAGTCTGTAGAGGCACCTAACGTCGTGAATAAGAGGCTGCGTGTTCGGATCATGTCGGGGTCACCAATATAGAGGCACCTAACGTCGTGAATAAAAGGATGTGTGTTCGGATCACGTCAGGGTCACCAATGTAAAGGCACTAAACGTCATGAATAAAAGGCTGCGTGTTTGGATCATGTCGGGATCACCAATGTGGAGGCACCTAACGTCGTGAATAAAAGGCTGCGTGTTCGGATCACGTCGGGGTCACCAATATAGAGGCACCTAATGTCGTGAATAAACGGTTTCTTCATTCATGTATTATAGGTTAGATATACATGCACGTTTAGTCCTCTAACACAAAAGTTATTGTTGCTACTGCGAGGCTGTTGCAACGTGGGCTCGCAGGACATTCACCCCAAGAGAGAAGAAGAGGAAGAGAGAGAGGGAAGGTTGACCCAGGGTTCGTTATATACTAAGGCACATCCCTATACCCCATGACAACCCCTCCCCCCCACTGCCCAGTCACGTGACCCTATCCCCGACTGCCGAGGGTTCGTGTAGCCCGACCACCGGGTGCCGCCACAAGTCTATACTGTACATAACTCTGAGTGTATTTGGAGGTTGTGGTGTTTAATAGCCTGATGAATGCAAGGAAGAAGCTGCTCCTGAACCTGGACGTTACAGTTTTCAGGCTCATGTACCTTCTTCCCGATGGTACGAGTGAAGTGGGAGCGTGGCCAGGGTGGCGTGGGCCTCGGACGATGCTGGATGCAGATGGGGTAGATGGGCAAAGATCGATGAGAAATAGACGTTGCAAGAGAATCAGATCATCTTGCTGTTGAAATGGACCACAGAATCCACAGCACATTGAAATTCCAGCCAGGGAATTTTCCCATGAATTTCGTCAATATTTCCCCCACAGCCATAATATTTAGAAAAAAAAGAATACATATTCCAGTGTTGCTAATGGGATATAATCTGCCTTTCATATTTCTCAATCTGCAGTTGTACAGAGCCCTAGTGAGACCACACCTGGAGTATTGTGTGCAGTTTTGGTCCCCTAATTTGAGAAAGGACATTTTTGCTATTGAGGGAGTGCAGCGTAGGTTTACAAGGTTAATTCCCGGGATGGCGGGACTGTCATATGCTGAGAGAATGGAGCGACTGGGCTTGTATACTCTGGAGTTTAGAAGGATGAGAGGGTATCTCATTGAAACATATAAGATTGTTAAGGGCTTGGACACGCTAGAGGCAGGAAACATGTTCCCGATGTTGGGGGAGTCCAGAACCAGGGGCCACAGTTTAAAAATAAGGAGTAAGCCATTTAGAACGGAGACGAGGAAACACTTTTTCTCACAGAGAGTGGTGAGTCTGTGGAATTCTCTGCCTCAGAGGGCGGTGGAGGCAGGTTCTCTGGATGCTTTCAAGAGAGAGCTAGATAGGGCTCTTAAAAATAGCGGAGTCAGGGGATATGGGGAGAAGGCAGGAACGGGGTACTGATTGGGGATGATCAGCCATGATCACATTGAACGGCGGTGCTGGCTCGAAGGGCCAAATGGCCTACTCCTGCACCTATTGTCTATTGTCTATTGAATCATGACTGTGCAGAACCTTTGATCCTGAGTTGGGAATGGGCAGATATGATAGGAGCAGATTGGGCCATTCAGCCCATCAAGTCTACTCCGTCATTCAATCATGGCTGATCTATCTTTCCTTCTCAACCCCATTCTCATGCCTTCTCCCCATAACCCCTGACACTAATTAAGAATCTATCTATCTCTGCCTTAAAAAGATCCATTGACTTGGCCTCCACAACCTTCTGGGCGATCTACGATTCAGGAAGGCTGGAAACCAGATGTTCAGAACGACTCCGAATTAAATAGCGTGCGGTTTTGGCACCTTTCGTGTTAAATCCTGATATCTTGTTCGTGAGTCAACTCCACAATGCAAGCTAACAGAGCGAATGCACAGTGCCAGAATCAAATCAAAGGAAGCTGTGATAAAGAGTTCATCTGTAGAATTTTCTATTGCTACTGCAAGAGTCCGACGGTTAGTGAATGCAGTCTCGAAGTCAGTTTCAATTAATCCCAAGCAATAAATACAAATGCCTAAAGCATGCTGCCACCCAACCTCTCGTTCCACTTCTGAATGTGTTACCGAGTGACGAATGAAGTGCAGCGGGGGAGACAATCTGACAAACCAATCTAGACGTACATCTGTCAATGCTTCATCAATATTCCAATACTCAGGAAAGGGTCTCGACCCGAAACGTCACCCATTCCTTCTCTCCAGTGATGCTGCCTGTCCCGCTGAGTTACTCCAGACATTCCAACTCAAACTTCATCACAAGTAATGATCAATGGTGATAAAACTAAAATCTTCCACGCAAATAGCGTTTATCATTTCCGACGTTGATGCATACTTGCAGTACCTTCTGCTTTCGGAGTTTCAAATCTCGGGCGGCATGGTGGCACAGACATAGAGTTGCTGCCTTATGGGCCTGTCCCACTGAACGACGTAATTCAAGAGTTCTCCCGAGTTTGCCCCTGATCCGAACTCGGAGAATGTCCGTAGCGGGTCCGTAGGAGTTTGTGTAATGCTAACGGTAGGTACTCGGGAAATCCGGTAAACTCATGACGTTTTTTCAACACTGTGAAAAATGTCCACGAGTAAAAAAATACTTGTGATGAAAAAGTTTTTTACTTTTTATTCGTACGAGCCGCTACGTGACATCCACGAACACCTACGGACCCGCTACGGACATTCTCCGAATTCGAATCAGGGGAAAACTCGGGAGAACTCTTGAATTACCTCGTACAGTGGGACAGGCCCTTAACAGCGCAAGAGGCCACGTTCGACTTCGACTACGGGTGCTGTCTGAACGGAGCTTGTACGTTCTCCCCGTGACTGCGTAGGATTTCTCTGAGATCTTCACACTCCAAAGACATACAGGTTTGTAGGTTAATTGGATCAGCTTGGTGTAAATGTAAATTGCCCCTAGTGTGTGTAGGATAGTATCAGTGTGCAGGGATGGCTGGTCGGTGTGGACTGGGTGGGTCGACGGATCTGTTTCTGCGCTGTATCTCTAAACTAAATTGCTTCCGCAGTTCAAAGTTTCAATAATTCCACAATATCTCTCCAATTACTGCAATTAAGCACTGGTGCAGAAGATGCTCTGTGTCAAAGCCATGCCCCAAGGCAGTAGTTCACAGAGAGGTAACAATAGACAATAGACAATAGACAATAGGTGCAGGAGTAGGCCATTCGGCCCTTCGAGCCAGCACCGCCATTCAATGTGATCATGGCTGAGTTCCCTGTGCACAGTTCCCTGAAGGTGGAATCTCATGTAGATAGCGTGGTAAAGAAAGCTTTTGGTGTGCTGGCCTTTATAAATCAGAGCATTGAGTGTAGAAGTTGGGATGTAATGTTAAAATTGTACAAGGCATTGGTGAGGCCAATTCTGGAGTATGGTGTACAATTTTGGTCGCCAAATTATAGGAAGATGTCAACAAAATAGAGAGAGTACAGAGGAGTTTTACTAGAATGTTGCAAGAGAGAGTTTGATAGGGCTCTTATAGATAGTGTAGTCAAGGGATATGGGGGGAAGTCAGGAACGGGGTACTGATTGGGGATGATCAGCCATGATCACAGTGTAGGGCGGTGCTGGCTCGAAGGGCCGAATGGCCTACTCCTGCGCCTATTGTCACGCGGAGAAAACCCACACAGTCACAGGGAGAACGTACAAACTCCGTACAGACAGCGCCTGTAGTGAGGAGCGAACACGGGTCTCTGGCGCTGTGAGGCAGCAACTCTACCGCTGTGCCACTGGAGGAATGGCACTGGTCTAAACCCTCAGACTCTCTCTGAAAATCTGTCACAAGTAAATAAAAAACACATGATTTATTATTTGTTAATCAATCGCTCGCAGTGTATGCAACAAGGTTTATTTAAATAGGTTTTAATTATGTGAAACTAGATCCATCAAGGTTACACCAGTTCTAAATTACATAATTAATTTTCTGCAATAAACTCAATGCATGAAGCTATGTATAATCACAGTTTAAGTCATGGCTGTATCTTACTAGAAAGATTAAAGGTAGACAAAAATGCTGGAGAAACTCAGCGGGTGAGGCAGCATCTATGGAGCGAAGGAATAGGTGACGTTTCGGGTAGAGACCCTTCTTCAGAAGAAGGATTCAAGTATTCTGTGACAGTGAAGGTCAAGATGTGGTGCAGGAGTAGAAACTGAGGGAAAGTTACCTCAAAATTTGGGTTGCATGGTGCACTTGGTTTCACCACTCTGTGGTCTAAAGGGCCTGTGCCACCAAGGCGATTTTTTCGGCGACTGCCAGCGACTAGGCTGTTACCACACGGTCGCGGAGTGTCACCTGTATGGTCGTGAGTAGTCGCCTCAGTCGCCCAAAGAATCGTAGCGCCTTTCTGGTCGCCGTTGGTTTTCGAATTTTTCAAAACCTTTTGGCGACCGTGGCCTACTCCTGCACCTATTGTCTATTGTCTATTGCCAGCTGGTTGGCGTGGACCCGGTGGGAGAAAGGGCCTATTTCCGTGCTGCATCTAGTGTAAACAGACCCTTATGCCAACAATATTAGTGCCGAACATGAGGCCACGATTAACTCTTATCTGCCTGCACATGGTCCGTATCCCTCCATTCCCTGCATATATACATGCATCTCTAAACATCTTAAATGCCACAATCATACCTGCCTCAACCACCACACCTAGCAGTGCTTTCCAGGCACCCACCACCCTCTATGTCAACAACTTGCCCCACAAACCTACTTTCAACTTAGCTCCAACTTAGCTATAAGAGTCATACAGTGTGCAGACAGGCCCAGTCAGGCCTACGATGACCAACATGCCCAATCCACACTGGTCCATCCTGCCTGCATTTGGCCCATGTCCCTGTAAACCTATCCTAACCAAGTCCCCATCTAAATGTTCTTTGGGGTGGCATAATGGCGCAGCGGTAGAGTTGCTGCCTTACAAGGTCAGAGACCCAATTTCAATCCTGCCAATGGGCGCAGTCTGTAAGGAGTTCATGTTTTCTTCCTGTGACCTTGTCTGATTTCTCCATGTACTCCGGTTTCCTCCCACACGCCAAAGCCAAATGGGCTTTGGTAAAATTGTAAGTTGCCCTTGGTGTGTAGGATAGTGCTAGTGTGGGCGGATCGCTGGTCGGTATGGACTCATTGGGCCGAAGGGCCTGTTTTCCGCGCTGTATTCTAAAGCCTGAATGTTGTCGTGGTACCCTCTCACCCTTCTCCGTGGATTGTCACCTTGTCGTGGTGGAGAAGCTTGTGTGGTCCTGAGATCCTGAGAGCGATGCCGTCTGGAGCTGTCTATGGTCTTGGTAGGGCCACCCATGGCGGTAAGGTCGAGGTGGAGGTCTCTGACAAAGAGCAATCCAACCAAGACCTCAACGGTGGAACAGGCGGAGGACGATGGCTGACCTTAGTGGAGCGTCACAACGGCTGGGAAGGCGGATGAAGGCTGCGGCAGAAAAGGGTCTCCGGTCGTCTTGGACTCCATGCCACTGGATCCTGACCCAGATCTGTCAAGGACCGTGGGGTGGCTGTCTGTGCACCAGTCTCCCCACGTTAAACAAAGTCACGTACAGGCGTCCTCCATGAGAGGACGAACAGTCACACTCGCTTCGAGTGACCGCCGATGATGTTGATGACCCTCTCACCTTATAGCTATGCTCTCTAGTATTTGTTTCTGTCACAGCAAAAAGGTTCTGACAGCCTCATAATCTTATCTACCTCTCGGTAATATAGAGTGTTTGTTCTGAAAGTAAACACTGGCCTCCATGTGATCAAGGTCACGGGCTCTCCCTCCTCTTCCAAGCTGAAGGAGACCAAGGAACCACATTCCAAGGACTGGGGAAGAAAGAACTGCAGATGCTGGTTCCCGAAGATTGACACAAAAAGCTGGAGTAACATAGAAACATTGAAACATAGAAAATAGGTGCAGGAGTAGGCCATTCGGCCCTTCGAGCCTGCACCGCCATTCAATATGATCATGGCTGATCATCCAACTCAGTATCCTGTACCTGCCTTCTCTCCATACCCCCTGATCCCTTTAGCCACAAGGGCCACATCTAATTCCCTCTTAAATATAGCCAATGAACTGGCCTCAACTACCTTCTGTGGCAGAGAATTCCACAGATTCACCACTCTCTGTGTGAAAAATATTTTTCTCATCTCGGTCCTAAAAGAGTTCCCTCTTATCCTTAAACTGTGACCCCTTGTTCTGGACTTCCCCAACATCGGGAATAATCTTCCTGCATCTAGCCTGTCCAACCCCTTAAGAATTTTGTAAGTTTCTATAAGATCTCCCCTCAAATTTCTAAATTCTAGCGAGTACAAGCCGAGTCTATCCAGTCTTTCTTCATATGAAAGTCCTGACATCCCAGGAATCAGTCTGGTGAACCTTCTCTGTACTCCCTCTATGCCAAGAATGTATTTCCTCAGATTAGAGACCAAAACTGTACACAATACTCCAGGTGTGGTCTCACCAAGACCCTGTACAACTGCAGTAGAACCTCCCTGCTCACGCAGCATCTCTGGAGAGAAGGAATAGATGACTTTTCGGGTCGAGACCCTTTGTCAGACTGGAAGCTCAAGAGGTTTGGCACGGTGGCGCAGCGGTAGAGTTGCTGCCTTACAGCAAATTGCAGCGCCGGAGACCTGGGTTCGATCCCGACTACGGGCGCTGTCTGCACGGAGTTTGTACGTCCTCCCCGTGACCTGCGTGGGGTTTCTCCGAGATCTTCCGTCTCCTCCCACACTCCAAAGACGTTAATTGGCTTGGTTAATTCGCTTGATAAATGTAAAAATTGTCCTGCATAAAATTGTCCAACTTCCAGAATAGTCCCTGGTGGACTCTTCGGAAATTACAAGGTACAAGTTACAAGCTTTTATTTGTCACACGTTTTATGGGACTAGGGGAAAATAAGTGTTTGGCACGGATTTGTAGGGCCGAGATGGCCCGTTTCCATGCTGTAATTGTTATATGGTTATTATATTATATGGTTATATGGTTTCAACTGTTTTGCTGCATGGCAAATTAATTTCATTGTACCTCAGTTGGTGCATGTGACGAATGAATTTGTATTGTATTGCTCTATTCGTGCCGGATATGAACTGTATTATTGATGTGATAAATGCTGTCTTGCCTTGATCCTTACGAAAAATAAATCAATTTAAAAACAAAAGTCACGGAGGCACATCCCCAACTCTGAATCCTTTTGCTCCGCCATTGCTCGGTTAACTTAAAATTACTGCTAATGTATTGTACATGTATGTTGTCAGTGTTGCACCTGATATGCCCGTGAAGCTGCAGCAAGCAAGAATGTCATTCTTCCTGTTCATATCCGGTACGTGTGAGAAATTAAAGCTCTCGAGCTTTCCAGTCTGAAGCAGGGTCTGGACCCGAAACGTCACCCATTCCTTCTCTCCAGTGATGCTGCCTGTCCCGCTGAGTTATAGAATCATAGAATCATAGAAAGTTCGAGAGTAGAGAGTAGACCACCAGGTCCGTCGAGCCCGCACCGCCATTCACTCATGGCTGAACACTAAACAGACACACTTACCCACAAACAGTAGACACAAGACACAGAACACAAGACACTACCCTCCCCTCTATACCGCTATCACCCCTCTCCACCCCAAAAACCTCGTGATCTCCTGGGGGAGGCAAAAAACCGGATAAAAACCCAGGTCCAATTCGGGAAAAAAATCCGGGAAATTCCTCTCCGACCCCAATCCAGGCGATCGACACTTGTCCAGGAGATCACTCAGGTCTACTATACTAACCATACCTAGGTCCATATCCCTGCCCTCTCCCTGTAGCCCCTTATCCCCTTGGCAGCTAAAAAAACCATCTATTTTTGACTTAAATAAATTTAACGTTTCTGCTTCCACTGCTCCCTGGGGCAGTGAATTCCACAAACTAACCACCCTCTGGGTGAAGAAGTTCTTCCTCATCTCAGTTTTAAAAGAGCCCCCCCTCACTCTGCAACTATGTCCCCTAGTTCTAGCCTCCCCGATCATTGGGAACATCCTCGGTGCATCCACCCGATCAAGGCCCCTCACGATCTTATACGTTTCAATGAGATCGCCTCTCATTCTTCTAAACTCCAAAGAGTAGAGTCCCAGCTTACTTAACCTTTCCTCATATGTCAATCCCCTCATTGCAGGAATTAATCTTGTAAACCTTCGCTGCACTGCCTCCAGGGCTAGTACATCCTTTCTTAAGTATGGACCCCAGAACTGTACACAGTATTCCAAATGTGGTCTCACTAATACCGTGTACAGCGCATTTAGATAAAGCACTTTCAGATGATTTTTACTACCCTTCCTTCCGTTTTTGCCCCTTTTACATCTAGAGCTTTATCTTCACACATTCTGGATCCTCCTGTCACATTTTGATTTTCCGCTTCCCTAGCTTCCCTTAGCTCACTGTACCCTTACTAAATCACTGTACCTTTAACCAAAAAGCAGAAATGCTAACCTGAGGTTGCACCCAATCAGCTGCTTCCTCTAGTCTGCTCCCACCAATCAGCGGCTTCCCCAGAAACCCTCCCTATGGAGTGTGGAACGTTACGGGATTTGGTAAGCTCTGACCCTCCACCGCTGTCTCCAACGGTCCTGGGTCTCCGCTAGAACAAGCCCCGTGCCCGATTCAAGCCCTCACCGCTCCGACCCTCCACCGCTGTCTCCAACGGTCCTGGGTCTCTGTGAGAACAAGCCCCGTGCCCGATTCAAGCCCTCACCGCTCCGACCCTCCACCGCTGTCTCCAACGGTCCTGGGTCTCTGTGAGAACAAGCCCCGTGCCAGATTCAAGCCCTCACCGCTCCGACCCTCCACCGCTGTCTCCAACGGTCCTGGGTCTCCGCGAGAACAAGCCCCGTGCCCGACTCAAGCCCTCACCGCTCTGACCCTCCACCGCTGTCTCCAACGGTCCTGGGTCTCCGCGAGAACAAGCCCCGTGCCCGACTCAAGCCCTCACCGCTCCGACCCTCCACCGCTGTCTCCAACGGTCCTGGGTCTCCGCGAGAACAAGCCCCGTGCCCGACTCAAGCCCTCACCGCTCCGACCCTCCACCGCTGTCTCCAACGGTCCTGGGTCTCCGCGAGAACAAGCCCCGTGCCCGACTCAAGCCCTCACCGCTCTGACCCTCCACCGCTGTCTCCAACGGTCCTGGGTCTCCGCGAGAACAAGCCCCGTGCCCGACCCAAGCCCTCACCGCTCTGACCCTCCACCGCTGTCTCCAACGGTCCTGGGTCTCCGCGAGAACAAGCCCCGTGCCCGACTCAAGCCCTCACCGCTCTGACCCTCCACCGCTGTCTCCAACGGTCCTGGGTCTCCGCGAGAACAAGCCCCGTGCCCGACTCAAGCCCTCACCGCTCTGACCCTCCACCGCTGTCTCCAACGGTCCTGGGTCTCCGCGAGAACAAGCCCCGTGCCCGATTCAAGCCCTCACCGCTCTGACCCTCCACCGCTGTCTCCAACGGTCCTGGGTCTCCGCGAGAACAAGCCCCGTGCCCGACTCAAGCCCTCACCGCTCTGACCCTCCACCGCTGTCACTCCGGCTTTTTGTGTCTACATTCCAAGGATTAAACATATAAGATTGTTACGGGTTTGGACACACTAGAGGCAGGAAACATGTTCCCGATGTTGGGGGAGTCCAGAACCAGGGGCCACAGTTTAAGAATAAGGAGTAAGCCATGTAGAACGGAGACGAGGAAACACTTTTTCTCACAGAGAGCGGTGAGTCTGTGGAATTCTCTGCCTCAGAGGGCGGTGGAGGCAGGTTCTCTGGACGCTTTCAAGAGAGAGCTAGATAGGGCTCTTAAAGATAGCGGAGTCAGGGGATATGGGGAGAAGGCAGGAACGGGGTACTGATTGGGGATGATCAGCCATGATCACATTGAATGGTGGTGCTGGCTCGAAGGACCAAATGGCCTCCTCCTGCACCTATTGTCTATTGTCTATTGTCTATTATTGGGAATGGTTTACAAATGCTTTCTCAATGACATCTTTCTTCTTCTTCGGCCCCCTTCGGTCGTGGCTGACCATGGGTGTCTCCAGGGTGCTATTCCCTATATGGAGGACGCCTGTGCGTGACTTTGTTTAACATGGGGAGACTGGTGCACAGACAGCCACCCCACGGTCCTTGACAGATCTGGGTCAGGATCCAGTGGCATGGAGTCCAAGACGACCGGAGACCCTTTTCTGCTGCAGCCTTCATCCGCCTTCCCAGCCGTTGTGACGCTCCACTAAAGTCAGCCATCGTCCTCCGCCTGTTCCATCGTTGAGGTCTTGGTTGGATTGCTCTTTGTCAGAGACCTCCCCCTCGACCTTACCGCCATGGGTGGCCCTACCAGGAGCATAGATAGCTCCAGACGGCATCGCTCTCAGGATCTCAGGACCACACAAGCTTCTCCACCACGACAAGGTGACAATCCACGGAGAATGACATCCAGACCTCAGGAATAAAGGATGAAAATAATACACAGGTGGATTTAACTGGCAGAGTTCTACTTGAAGGTGAATAACTGCTAAGTGAATTGTCTTGATAAGAGGAAGGGAAAAAAATCCTTATGCAAATAGACTGTGTACTTAAGAGGATTGTGCAGAACTCTTCTTATTACATTCAAAGCACATTTTAAGTTGAGACCCTGCTCAGCGTTCAAATCTTCACGGTTTAAAAGCCATGTGTAATTGTCTGTGTCCCTGGATATAAAATACCAGCTCCTCTTATTGAAAATGGTACCCGTTGCACCAGAATGTGGCAGGGGACAGTAGCATGGTGGCTATGTTGCTGGACTGGTAGACAGAGGTCTCAGCCAATGATCTGGAAATGTGATTACATGTGGGCGGCGCAGTGGCAGGATTGATGCCTTGTAGCGCCAGAGACACTGACTCGACCCTGACTACGGGTTCAGTCTGTCCATAAGTTCATACGAGATAGGAGCAGAATTAGGCTGTTCAGACCACCACGTGTCCTCCGCCATTCAATCATGGCTGATCTATCTTCCCCTCTCAACCCCATTCTCCCCGAAACCCCTGACACCCGTAGCAATCACAAATCCATCTATCTCTGCCTTTAAAATATCCATTTGACTTGACCTCCAAAGCCTTCTGTGGCAGGGAATTCCACAGATTCACCACCCTCTGACTAAAGAATGTCCTTCCTAAAGGAGCGTCCTTTAATTCTGAAGCTATGACCTCTAGTCCTAGACCCTCCCACTTAGAAACATAGAAACATAGAAAATAGGTGCAGGAGTAGGCCATTCAGCCCTTCGAGCCTGCACCGCCATTCAATATGATCATGGCTGATCATCCAACTCAGTATCCTGTACCTGCCTTCTCTCCATACCCCCTGATCCCTTTAGCCACAAGGGCCACATTGTGGCTAACATCCTCTCCACATCCACTCTATCCAAGCCTTGCACTATTCTGTATGTTCCAATGAGGTCCCGCCCCTCATCCTTTTAAACTCCAGTGAGTACAGGCCCAGTGCCGTCAAACGCTCATCATAGATTAACCAACTCATTCCTGGGATCATTCTCTTAAACCTCCTCAGGACCCTCTCCAGAGCCAGCACATCCTTCCTTAGATATGGGGCCCAATATTGCTCACAATACTCCAAATGCAATCTGATCATTACGTCCATGGAGCCGCAGCATTACATCCCTGTTTTTGCCGTTCTAGTCCTCTTGAAATAAATGCTAGCATTGCATTTGCCATCCTTACTACCGATTCGACTTGCAGATTAACATTTTGGGAATCCTGTACCAGCGCTCCCAAGTCCCTTTGCACCTCCGATTGCTGGATTTTCTCCCCATTTAGAAAATAGTCTACGCCTGCTAGAGACCTGCACGGGAAGGTAGATGCTCCCGCCCCCACGGGTCTCGGGCAGATGGGGCTCGTCAGCCTGGGAAGGCAGTCCATCTAGGAGAGGGGAAACTCTGATTTAAAACCTCCACTGCCTTGTGGCCATATCCAGTCATGGAAAAGACTCCAGGAGTAAACCTCAAGAAAATCCGGAGTCGGAGCCCCTAAGGCAGTTCGTCGTTGTCTACAACCTCGCTCTGGCAGCTCCCGCGACGGCGCTGGTGCCAAACTGTAACGGCCCTGCTGTTCCTTTGGATCGATCAGTGACGTGGAGAGGGGGGACGTGCTGCATGGGCAACAGCCTGTCTGTCCTCCATATGACATCGATCGCCCAGGCTTGCATCCGACCACGATGCATCACCCATGGTCAGTCATGACCGAGTGGGGCCTACTACTAATACTGTGCCTTTATTCCTACTTAGGATTTTTTTGCATTCTAGTCCTATCAAAATAAATGCTAGCATTGCGTCTGTCTTCCTTACTATCGATTCGATTTGCAGATTCACTTTTCGGGAATCCTGCACCGGCATTCCCAAGTCCCTTTGCACCTCTGTACGGAGTTTTCATGTTCTCCCTGTGACTGCGTGCGTTTTCTCCGGGTGCTCCGGCTTCCGCCCATATTCCTAAGACGTGCAGGTTTGTAGGTCAATTGGCTTCTGAAAATTGTCCCTCTTGTGTAGAATAGAACTAGTGTACGGGCGATTGTTGGTCGGCACAGACTCAGTAGGCCGAAGGGCCTGTTTCCACACTAAATTAAATCCCAAAAAGCCTCAATAAAAGGAAGGTTATTGAAGGGTCTCGACCCGAAATGTCACCTATTCCTTCGCTCCATAGATGCTGCCTCACCCGCTGAGTTTCCCCAGCATTTATGTCAGTCTGAAGAAGGGTCTCGACCCGAAATGTCGCCCATTCCTTCACTCCATAGATGCTGCCTCACCCGCTGAGTTTCCCCAGCATTTATGTCAGTCTGAAGAAGGGTCTCGACCCGAAATGTCGCCCATTCCTTCACTCCATAGATGCTGCCTCACCCGCTGAGTTCCTCCAGCATTTTTGTCTACCTTCGTTTTTTCCAGCATCTGCAGTTCTTTCTTAAACAATAAAGGAAGTAATTTGTTGGCTGTTAAATGCGTTGGGATGACTCGGTGGTGTGAAGATGGCTCCGCGGAGATGGGTATTTTCTTTCCAAAGTGCAAACTTGCGGAGAAAGCACAAATCAATATGACGCATCTGGTGGCAAGTTTAATTACCGAGCTGGCTGCTTACATGCCACTTGCTGGGAGCTACTGTTAAACACTAAAGCAAGAAGTTAAATCAGTGAGTCAGCATTTCCTTCAGACTCTGCCACTGACATCCTGTGGGTTTATTTGTTCTGCACAAGCTAGTTTGACATCAAACAGGTGTGGAGTATTGCAGCAGAAATAGAGGCAAGCCACCTCTTCTTTAAACATTGATGCGCTTTTTCTGCAGTTGGACTCCCTCACTCTTTCCTCCTAACTTTTAATTTTTGTTTCTTTATCCCCCGAAGCTTTCTCATCTCCTCGTGTGTTAAGGGCCTGTCCCACGAACATGCGACTGCATGTGGCAAGCGCGACCTAACATGGTCGCTTGAGCCGTACGGCCTCACAGGGCCGTTCTCACTTCGATCACCGGAGCCGTATGGAGTTGTGCGGAGCTGGTCCCGACATCGCGCGGGACTCCGAAAAACTGACTGTTCAAAAATTCCGCGCGGCAACGGCCTGCCGGCCCGCAGCCACATTGAGGCCGTACGCACTGCCTCGACGGGCATACGCAGCGCCTCGACGCCGTACGTCATGCGCGAACTTCCCGCGGACTTCGCTCGAACTTCACGTCACTCACTCGACCTCCGCGCAGCCCCCGCTTCCGGTTTGGTCGCGCTCGCCACATGCAGGCACTTGCTGGTGGGACCGGCCCTGTACGGGGATTATGCGACCTGCGTGCGATCCCCGCTTCCGGTTTGGTCGCGCTTGCCGCATGCAGTCGCATGCTCGTGGGACAGGCCCTTAATGCCCTCGGGCAACCGACTATGGCATCCGTTCACGTAACGAGAGGCTAATAGAGACATAGACTTATACAGCGTGGAAACAGGCCCTTCGGCCCAACTTACCCACATCCGCCAACATGTCCCATCTACACTAGTCCCACCCGCCCGCACTTGGCCAATATCCCTTCAAACCTGTCCTATCCATGTACCTGTTTGACTGTTTCTTAAACGTTGGGATAGTCCCTGCCTAATAAGATTATGTCTGAAGAAGGGTTTCGGCCCGAAACATTGCCTATCTCCTTCGCTCCATAGATGCTGCTGCACCCGCTGAGTTTCTCCAGCATTTTTGTGTACCTAAGATTATTAAGGGATTGGACACGCTAGAGGCAGGAAACATGTTCCCAATGTTGGGGGAGTCCAGAACCAGGGGCCACAGTTTACGAATAAGGGGTAGGCCATTTAGAACGGAGACGAGGAAAAAAAAAATTCACACAGAGAGTTGTGAATCTGTGGAATTCTCTGCCTCAGAAGGCAGTGGTGGCCAATTCTCTGGATGCTTTTGAAACAGAGTTAGATAGAGCTCTTAAAGATAGCGGAGTCAAGAGATATGTGGAGAAGGCAGGAACGGGGTACTGATTGTGGATGATCAGCCATGATCATCGTGAATGACGGTGCTGGCTCGGAGGGCCGAATGGCCTAGTCCTGCACATATTGTCTATTGTCAACTACCACCTCCGGCAGCTCGTTCCATACACCCACCACCCTTTGTGTGGAAAAGTTACCCCTCAGCTTCTTATTCTATCTTTCCCCCCTCACCTTAAACCTATGTCCACTAATGTTCCTCTAATGAACTCTATTGTTCTCCAGGGCTGCGTGACCTTGGCATGCTGGGGTCTGCCTACAGTTCTGGTCGACCCATTTACAGGAATGTTGTGGAGGCTTTGAAAAAGTGGTGCTCAGGAGCTCTATAAGAATGACATCTGGATTCAAATGTATTCGCCACAGGCAAAAGTTGGACAGACTTGGATCATTTTCTCTGGTATCCGAGGTTGTGAGGAAACTGGATGGAATTATGAAAAGCACATAAAAGGTAGACAGCCAGAACATTTTCCCAGTGTGGAAATACCTAATCCTAGAGGGCACAGCTTTAAAATGGTGGGACTAAAGGGCTGTCCCACTTGGACCACCTAATCCACGAGTTTAGAAGGCCCTAGACGAGTTGAAAAAAATGTCAAGATCTCGCCGAAGTAAAAGACCTCCTACGACTATGTCTACGACCTCCTGCCACCCCCCTCAACCCCCTCTTCCACACCTAAGACCAACTACGACTAGCTATGTGCACAGTTCCCTGAAAGTGGAATCTCATGTAGATAGGGTGGTAAAGAAAGCTTTTGGTGTGCTGGCCTTTATAAATCAGAGCATTGAGTATAGAAGTTGGGATGTAATGTTAAATGGGGTACAATTTTGGTCGCCTAATTATAGGAAGGATGTCAACAAAATAGAAAGAGTACAGAGGAGATTTACTAGAATGTTGCCTGGGTTTCAGCAACTAAGTTACAGAGAAAGGTTGAACAAGTTAGGGCTTTATTTTTTGGAGCGCAGAAGGTTAAGGGGGGACTTGATAGAGGTCTTTAAAATGATGAGAGGGATATATAGAGTTGACGTGGATAAGCTTTTCCCACTGTGGGTAGGGAAGGTTCAAACAAGGGGACATGACTTGAGAATTAAGGGACAGAAGTTTAGGGGTAACATGAGGGGGAACCTCTTTACTCAGAGAGTGGTGGCTGTGTGGAATGAGCTTCCAGTGAAGGTGGTGGAGGCAGGTTTATTTTTATCATTTAAAAATAAATTGGATAGTTATATGGACGGGAAAGGAATGGAGGGTTATGGTCTGAGCGCAGGTATATGGGACTAGGGGAGAATACGTGTTTGGCATGGACTAGAAGGGTCGAGATGGCCTGTTTCCGTGCTGTAATTGTTATATGGTTATATGGTTATATGGTTATATTATATGAGTGGAAAATGATCACATGATAGGTGCAGGAGTAGGCCATTCGGCCCTCCGAGCTAGCACCGTCATTCACTGTGATCATGGCTGATCATCCACAATCAGTACCCCGTTCCTGCCTTCTCCCCATATCTCTTGAGTCCACTATCTTTAAGAGCCCTATCTAGCTCTCACATGATAAAATGATGTAATGTTTGCATTTTTCTCAGGCCAGTTACTGACCTACGACCTACCTACGACTGTCTACGACCTACCGAAGAGTAAAAAGTATCCATTTTTTCCACGCCCAAAGTTTTTTTTTACTCATGGACATTTTTTATGAGGCTGGAAAAAACGCCGCAACCTACTTGAGGCCACGAGTACGCGGAGACCACTCACGAGCATGAGGAAGGGTGACCTACGACCTCCTATGACCTCGTGGTGACCATGCTGCGAGTACGAGTCAAGGGCAAACTCAATTAGGTGGTGAAAGTGGGACAGAGGCTTCAATTTAAAAGAGATGTACGGGACAAGTTTTTTTTTACAGAGGGTGGTGAGTGCCTGGAACGCGCTGCTGGGGGTGGTGGTGGAGGCAGTTATGATATGGCAGTGAAGAGACTTTTGGATAAGGCACATGGATTTGCAGGGAATGGAGAAATATGGATTATGTGCAGGCAGATAAGAGTTGGTCATGGCATCATGTTCGGCACGGACATTGTGGGCCGAAGGGCCTCTTCCTGCCCTGGCACACAAAAATGCTGGAGAAACTCAGCGGGTGCAGCAACATCTATGGAGCGAAGGAAATAGTCAACGTTTCGGGCCGAAACCTTTCTTCAGACTGCCTATTTCCTTCGCTCCATAGATGCTGCTGCACCCGCTGAGTTTCTCCAGCATTTTTGTCTACCTTCGATTTTTCAGCATCTGCAGTTCCTTCTTAAACTCTTCCTGCCCTGTACTGTTCCATGTTCCCCCGGGGGAAGCTGCCACACAAAAGACCTACAGCCCGCCAATTTACACAAATCCTGCACCAACCCCATTCAATTAGAATGAAGAACTGCTCCGCAAAGGACCGCAGAGTCCATGCTGGCCATCAGGCACTCCCTTACACTAATCCGACCATCTACCCCATTTTAACAGAATATAGAACTGTCCAGCAGGGGAACAGGCCCTTCGGCCCATCATGTCTGCATCGACTACGAGGTGTACGGGGCGAGACAATAGACAATAAACAATAGGTGCAGGAGTAGGCCATTTGGCCCTTCAAGCCATCACTGCCATTCAATGTGATCATGGCTGATCATCCACAATCAGTACCCCGTTCCTGCCTTCTCCCCATATCCCCTGACTCCGCTATCTTTAAGAGCCCTATCTAGCTCTCTCTTGAAAGCATCCAGAGAACCGGCCTCCACCAGCCCCTGAGGCAGAGAATTCCACAGACTCACCACTCTCTGTGAGAAAAAGTGTTTCCTCGTCTCCGTTCCAAATGGCTTATCCCTTCTTCTTAAACTGTGGCCCCTGGTTCTGGACTCCCCCAACATCGGGAACACGTTTCCTGCCTCTAGCGTGTCCAAGCCCTTAATAATCTTATCTGTTTCGTCACCTGCTCCAAACTTCCACCAGCTTCCGGTTTTGGGCCGACCAGAATTGCACGCAATACTCCAGTAAGTCTCCTATTCAACTCATGACTCTCCTATTCAATGCCCCTAGCAATGAAGACCAACAAACCATACGGCTTATTTGCCACCCTATCTTGGTCTGGCACCTCCAGTCAACTGAGAGATGTTTGTATAATGTGGTTGGTTACAAAGGAGACTGGGTATAGTCTGAAAGTCACCTGCACACTGCCATCAATTTAGAGTGGACAACTAACTTGCCTACCAAAGGACTGTCCTAGCATGGTTTTAATGGGCTGAAAGGCCTCCTTCTGGGATGCAGCAATACTGCAGATCTGTTCTTGTACAGGTTTTGCTTATCCTGCCAGTTTGAGAGCGTGCGGGGGAAAATAGTCACTGCAACTAATTTGGATCAATGTAAAGTCCACTTGTCTGATACCAAGAAAATCAAGTTCTTAAGTTAATAGATTTTTTTTTAACACGAGGCATTAATCAGTGAGTATTTCTGGATCACACATGCGCCAGCTGTCAAGGATATCTTATGTGACTTATTATTCCAAGGTTTGTTGATGAATGTTGACAAGGATTTTGACATAACAAGACACAGTCAAAACAGCTATTAAATCACATTAACGTATAATATGCACAGAAACGCTCACTGATTCATGGAATTGTAGAGGTTTACGACAATCTGAGGCTATTCAACCCATTATATACTTGCTGGGGTTGACACGGAACTATTTAGACTTGTGGTTGCCAATTTTTTAAGTGTGGGGGAGCGGGGGTGGGGGGGGGTGAGGGGAACAGGGGAGAGGGGGAGAGGGGGGAAATGGGGGGGGGGGGGAGAGGGGGGGAAGGGAAACGCTTTGGTAAAGACTCCAATATGAAAACCACAAATTGAACGAAATTAACACATAGTTCACTAGAATCTCATCCTTCATGTTCAGCAGACATTAGCACAAACTCACTTTCAAATACACTCATACACATACATGTGCACACACACTCACAAACTCACACTCACACACTCCCACACACACTCACGCACACACCCACACGCTCGCACACTTACACTCTCCCTCACCAACACACACACTCACTCACACACTCGCTCACTCACACTCACTCACACACACCACTCACTCACACTCACTCACTCGCTCGCACTCACACTCACACACACACACTCACTCACCCACACACTCATTCACACACACACACACACACACACACACACACACACACACACACACACACTCATCACTTCCCCAACATAGGGAACATTTTTCCTGCATCTCGCCTGGCCAATCCTCTAAAAATGTTACATGTGTCTTTAAGATGGAATCAAGAGATATGGGGAGAAGGCAGGCACGGGTTATTGATTGGGGACGATGCTGGCTCGATGTTTCTAAGATTCCTCTCATCGTTCTAAATTCCAGCGAATACAAGCCCAGTTTACCCATTCTTTCATCTATCCAAACGTCCTTTAAACACGACCATCTTATCTGCTCCACCATAATTTGAGGGACCAAAATTACAAGTGTATGGAGAGAAGATACTGGGCCTGTACTCACTGGAGTTTAGATACATGAAGGGGGGTCTCATTCAGGCCTACTGGATAATGAAAGGCCTAGATAAAGTAGACGTGAAAAGGATGTTTCCAGTAATGGGCAAATAATAACAGTTTCTTAAAAGTTTAAGAATAAGGGGTAAGCCATTTAGAACGGAGATGAGGAAAAACTTTTTCACACAGAGAGTTGTGAATCTGTGGAATTCTCTGCCACAGAAGGCAGTGGAGGCCGATTCTCTGGATGCTTTATAGATAGGGCTATTAAAGATAGTGGAGTCAGGGGATATGGGGAGAAGGCAGGAATGGGGTACTGATTGTGGATGATCAGCCATGATCACATTGAGTGGCGGTGCTGGCTCAAAGGGCCAAATGGCCTACTCCTGCACCTATTGTCTATTGAGATTCTAGAAACAGAAGGCACAGCTTAGACTAAAGGGACATACCTTCAAAATGGAGATGAGGCAGAATCTTTAGCCAGAGGTTAGTGAATCTGTGGAATTCATTGCCACAGACGGCTACGGAGGACAAGTCATTGAGTGTTATGGTCTTGTGGAGTTGCAACAAGGGTAAGGTTCAGCGGGTCCCACTGTCTACACTATTAATGCCTCCCATCATTTTGAAAAACCTTCTCTCAGGTACCCCCTGGGACAGGGTTAGGTTAGGTAGGGTTAGGTAAGGGGGAGTAACAGCGAGACCTGGGAGTTCGTACACCGGTCACTAAAAGTTGGCATGCAGGTACAGCAGGCAGTGAAGAAAGCTAATGGAATGTTGGCCTTCATAACAAGAGGATTTCAGTATAGGAGTAGAGATGTTCTTCTGCAGTTGTATAGGGCGCTGGTGAGACCACATCTGGAGTATTGTATCGCGTTTTGGTCTCCTAATTTGAGGAAGGACATCCTTGTGATTGAGGCAGTGCAGCGTAGGTTCACGAGATTGATCCCTGGGATGGCGGGACTGTCATATGAGGAAAGATTGAAAAGACTAGGCTTGTATTCACTGGAGTTTAGAAGGATGAGGGGGAAATCTCATAGAAACATATAACATTATAAAAGGACTGGACAAGCTAGATGCAGGAAAAATGTTCCCAATGTTGGGCAAGTCCAGAACCAGGGGCCACAGTCTTAGAATAAAGGGGAAGCCATTTAAAACTGAGGTGAGAAAAAAACATTTTCACCCAGAGAGTTGTGAATTTGTGGAATTCCCTGCCACAGAGGGCAGTGGAGGCCAAATCACTGGATGGATTTAAGAGATGAGTTAGATAGAGCTCTAGGGGCTAGTGGAGTCAAGGGATATGGGGAGAAGGCAGGCACGGGTTATTGATAGGGGATGATCAGCCATGATCACAATGAATGGCGGTGCTGGCTCGAAGGGCCGAATGGCCTCCTCCTGCACCTATGTTGCTATGTTGCTATGTTTCTATGTTTCTAATGTGGATAAACATCCATGGTATGTTGAAGGTAGAGCAAGCTCCAAAGGGAAGAATGGTCCCCTCCTGCTATATTCTCTGTTTCTATCAAGGAACGAGAATTCTCTGTGGGATCTTTCTGTGTGCAAACAAAAAAAGTCACATCTGGCAATAGATGTTGCATTTGGAATTGCATCGGGGAGAGATTGGAAATGTTTCAAAGTGATGAAGTATTATATCAGTGCAAATTTGATTATGACATTCATCTCTTTTCCACCCGCACACTCCATCTTATAGCTCAGTCACAAACAGCAGGAGGAATGGAAAAGGATGACACTAACTTCCAATTTTTAATATTAGGAACATAGACAATGCAGGAGTAGGCCATTCGGCCCTTCGAGCCAGCACCACCATTCAATGTAATCATGGCTGATCATTCACAATCAGTACCCCGTTCCTGCTTTCTCCCCATATCCCTTGATTCCATTAGCCTGAAGAGCTAAATCTAACTCTCTCTTGAAAACATCCAGTGAATTGGCCTTCACAGATTCACAACTGTCTGGGTGAAAATGTTTTTCCTCGTCTCCGTTCTAAATGGCTTACTCCTTTTTCTTAAACTGACGCCCCTGGTTCTGCACTCCCCCAACATCAGGAACATGTTTCCTGCATCGAGCCTGTCCAATCCCTTAAAAATGCTGGAGAAACTCAGCGGGTGCAGCGACATCTATGGAGCCGATTAGGAAAAGGGGAGATGCAACGAGACCTGGGTGTCATGGTACACCAGTCATTGAAAGTAGTCATGCAGGTGCAACAGGCAGTGAAGAAAGCGAATGGTATGTTAGCATTCATAGCAAAAGGATTTAAGTATAGGAGCAGGGAGGTTCTCCTGCAGTTGTACAGGGTCTTGGTGAGACCACACCTGGAGTATTGCGTACAGTTTTGGTCTCCTAATCTGTGGAAAGACATTCTTGCCATAGAGGGAGTACAGAGAAGGTTCACCAGACTGATTCCTGGGATGTCAGGACTTTCATATGAAGAAAGACTGGATAGACTCGGCTTGTATTCGCTAGAATTTAGAAGATTGAGGGGGAATCTTATAGAAACTTACAAAATTCTTAAGGGGTTGGACAGGCTAGATGCAGGAAGATTGTTCCCGATGTTGGGGAAGTCCAGAACAAGGGGTCACAGTTTAAGGATAAAGTGGAAATCTTTAGGACCGAGATGAGAAAAACATTTTTCACACAGAGAGTGGTGAATCTCTGTAACTCTCTGCCACAGAAGGTAGTTGAGGCCAGTTCATTGGCTATATTTAAGAGGGAGTTAGATGTGGCCCTTGTGGCTAAAGGGATCAGGGGGTATGGAGAGAAAGCAGGTACAGGATACTGAGTTGGATGATCAGCCATGATCATATTGAATGGCGGTGCAGGCTCGAAGGGCTGAATGGCCTACTCCTGCACCTATTGTCAATGTTTCTATGTTTCTATGAGCGAAGGAGATAGGCAACATTTCGGGCCAAAACCCTTCTTCTTATCTCCTTCGCTCCATAGATACTGCTGCACCCGCTGAGTTTCTCCAGCATTTTTGTCTACCTTTGATTTTCCAGCATCTGCAGTTCCTTCTTAAACACCTTACGAATGTTATATGTGTCGACAAGAACCCTCGTGCCCACCAGTTTGGTTGTCTCATGCGAAACACAAAGTGCTGGAGTAACTCATAGAACAGTACACCACAGTAACAGGCCCTTCCCCTTACAATATCAGTGCTGTACGCTATTCCACGTGAAACTAATCTCTGCTGCCTGCCCGTGCATAAGATATAGGAATATGGCTGCTCCACCTTTTCCTTTTCAACCCCAGTCTCCTCAGTGGGCTGAAGGGCCTGATTCTGTGCCCTATTTCTCAACTAAAACTAAACAGACATAGAACAACTTTCGGCATCTTGACAACAAGGTTCGGCAACTTGAACGTCCAAGACTGCAAAAGGTTGTGACCACTGCCCAGTCCATCACCGGCTCTGACCTCCCCACCATCAAAGGATCTATCGAAGTCACTGCCTCAAAAAAGCAGCCAACATCATCAAAGACCCACACCATCCTGCCCACACACTCATCTCTCCGTTGCCATCGGGAAGAAGGTACAGGAGCCTTAAAACTGTAACGTCCAGGTTCAGGAACAGCTTCTTCCCTCCAGCCATCAGGCTATTAAACACTACAACAAATAAGCTCTGAGCTACAACAGATTATTTTTAATATTGCACTATATTTGTATATTTATTGAGTAAGTGTGCGTGTGTATATATATATACACACAGTGAACTTTTTCGCTCCTGTTCTGTATTATGTTTACATATTCTGTTGTGCTGCAACAAGCAAGAATTTCATTGTCCTATCTGTGACACATGACAATAAAACACACTTGACTCTTGAACAGTGCACCAGAGCAGGCCCTTCAGCCCACAATGTCCATGCTGAACATGATGCCAAGACCATAGTTCCCATCTCCTCTGCCGGCACGTGATCCATATTCCCAGCATATTAATGTGTGCATCTAAAAGACGTATAAACACAGTATCCTCACAAACTGCAGCAAGCAAGCGCAAATACATTCACACACACACACATTGTTGTCACATGCATAGCACAAAGTGCTCGAGTAACTCAGTGGGTCTGTGGACAGACGTTACCCCAGAAGGTGCTGGGGTGACATTTGTGGAAGGAATGGACAGGTGACGACTTGGGCCGAGGCCCTTCTTCGGGTTCAGTTTATTGTCACGTGTTGCGAGGTACAGGGAAATGTTTTTGTGGCGCGCTAACCAGTCAGCGGTAATACTTTATGCATGATTAAAATCGAGCCGCCCACAGTGTACAGATACATGATAAAGGGAATAACGTGAATGACATTTAGTGCAAGATACAGCCTGTAAAGTCCGATCCAATGAGTTAGATATTAGTTGAGGGAGTGCAGCGTAGGTTTACAAGGTTAATTCCTGGGATGGCGGGACTGTCATATGCTGAGAGAATGGAGCGGCTGGGCTTGTACACTCTGGAGTTTAGAAGGATGAGAGGGAATCTCATTGAAACATATAAGGTTATTAAGGGGTTGGACACGCTAGAGGCAGGAAACATGTTCCCGATGTTGGGGGAGTCCAGAACCAGGGGCCACACAGTTTAAGAATATGGGGTAAGCCATTTAGAACAGAGACGAGGAAACATTTTTTCTCGCAGAGAGTGGTGAGTGTGTGGAATTCTCAGCCTCAGAGGGCGGTGGAGGCAGGTTCTCTGGATGCTTTCAAGAGAGAGCTGGATAGAGGAGTCAGGGGATATGGGGAGAAGGCAGGAACGGGGTACTGATTGTGGGTGATCAGCCATGATCACATTGAATGGCGGTGCTGGCTCGAAGGGCCGAATGGCCTACTCCTGCACCTGTTGTCTATTGTCTATTGAGGACTGTTCTCCAGTTGTCGGGGGGAGGGGGGGGGAGCGGGAAAAGAGATGGGGGTCGGACAGAGCCTGCCAAGTTATAGGTGGATACAGGTGAGGGTGGGGGGTTGAATAGAAAAATAAAGCCATATCATGCTTTCTTTCATTGTTTAAACCTGCACTCATACACAGTATGATTCTGTTTCCATTCATCTTTCCAACAGTGCTTTGTTATGGTCAGTTTCTGACTGCACCCCTTTCTTAGTCTCAGCTGATTGCAACATTTGCCAAGACGTGCTGCTAGAACACCTACCTCCAAGATACCCCAGTGCCTTACAGACATTGCAATATTTCCATCGTAATGCAGGACAGACAGACGGTTGTTTGACACGGGAAGTGCCGGAGCAACTCAGCGGGACAGGCAGCATCTCTGGAGTGAAGGAACGGGTGACTTTTCGGGTCGAGACCCTTCTTCAGACTGAGAGTCAGGGGAATGGGAGACTGTCCCACCAAGTCCTGGATAGAGTGGATGTGGAGAGGATGTGGAGAGGCCAGGACCAGAGGACACAGCCTCAGAATAAACATAGAAACATAGACAATAGGTGCAGGAGTAGGCCATTCAGCCCTTCGAGCCTGTACCGCCATTCAATATGATCATGGCTGATCATCCAACTCAGTATCCCGTACCTGCCTTCTCTCCATACCCCCTGATACCTTTAGCCACAAGGGCCACATCTAACTCCCTCTTAAATATAGCAAGGCTTCACTTTAGAAAGGCGGTCGCGGTGGCGCAGCGGTGGAATTGCTGCCTTGCAGCGAATGCAGCGCCAGAGACCCGGGTTCGATCCCGACTACGGGCGCTGTCTGCACGCAGTTTGTACGTTCTCCCCGTGACCCGCGTGGGTTTTCTCCGAGATCGTCGGTTTCCTCCCACACTCCAAAGACGTGCAGGTACCCAGGTTAATTGGCTTGGTAATAGTGGGTGTAGGATAGGGTTAATGTGCGGGGATCGCTGGTCGGCGCGGACCAGGTGGGCCGAAAGGGCCTGTTTCTGCGCTGTATCTCTAAACTAAAGGTGAGGAGGAATTTTTTTATTCAGAGGGTGGTGAATCTGTGGAATTCATTGCCACCGATGGCTGTGGTGGAGGCCAAGTCATTGGGTATTTTTAAAGCAGAGCTTGACAAGTCCTTGATTAAGTAAGTTTGTGTGAAAGGTTACGGGGAGATGACAGGAGAATGGGGCTGAGAGATAAAAAACGATCAGCAATGATTGAATGGCGGAGAAGACTCGATGGCCAAATTGTGCTCCTCTGACATGAATGAACAGGAATATGTCAAGGGATATTGGGTGAAAGAGTGTGGAAACAGGCCCTTCGGCCCAACTTGCCCAACAATGTCTCAGCTACACTAGTCCCACCTGCCTACACAGTGTCCATATCTCTCCAAACCTGTCCTATCCATGTACCTGTCCAACTGTTTCTTAAATGATGGGATAGTTCCCAGCCTCAACTACCTCCTCTGGCAGCTTGTTCCATACACTCACCACCCTCTGTGTGGAAAAAGTTACCCCTCAGATTCCTATTAAATCTTTTCCCCTTCACATTGAACCTGTGTCCTCTGGTCCTCGATTCCCCTACTCTGGGCAAGAGATTCTGTGCATCTACCCGATCTATTCCTCTCATGATGTTGGAGTGCTTCATCTGTGGGGGCTGCTGTGTCTTTGCCTGAACTCTGCAGCAGAGACTTGGTCCTACCCTCTCCTGAGTCAATAGACAATAGACAATAGGTGCAGGAGTAGGCCATTCGGCCCTTTGAGCCAGCACCGCCATTCAATGTGATCATGGCTGATCATCCACAATCAGTACCCCGTTCCTGCCTTCTCTCCATATCCCTTAACTCCACTATCCCTAAGAGCTACATCTAGCTCTCTCTTGAAAGCATCCAGAGAACCTGCCTCCACCACCCTCTGAGGTAGAGAATTCCACAGACTCACAACTCTCTGTGAGAAAAAGTGTTTCCTCGTCTCCGTTCTAAATGGCTTACTCCTTATTCTTAAACTGTGGCCCCTGGTTCTGGACTCCCCCAACATCGGGAACATGTTTCCTGCTTCAAGCGGGTGTGGTGAAGAAATTGAAGCAGGCAGACGCACATGCAGAGAAACGTACACATAGTAATAGTCACATAGACGCTCGCATGCAGAGAAACACACACACACACGCACGCACACACACATTCACACACACGCACACACACACACACACACACACACACACACACACACACACACACACACACACACACACACAGATACATACACAGATACCCACACGCACAGACACACACACACACACACACAGAAAGAAACAGATGCCCTTTCAGACACCCATACACGTACACAGAGAAATATGCACACAGATGTTCATTCACAGAGATGCTGCAGATGTGCTAAGCATCCCCAGCATTTTCTGTTTTTATTACACACACACATACCCCCCCCACACACACACGCCAAACACGCCCCATACACACACACACACCCCACACACACACACCCCACACACACCCCACACACACACACAAACACACGCCACACACACACCCCCCACACACACACACACACGCCCCACACACACACACGCCACACACGCCCCATACACACACACACCCCACACACACACACACACCCCACACACACAAACGCCACACACACACCCCCCACACACACACACACCCGCCCCACACACACACACGCCCCACACACACACACACACACACACGCACACACACACACACGCCCCACTCACACACACCACCTCCCCCCACCCACCACACCTATCCAGACAGACACACACACACACTCCCCCCACACACCACACACCCCCCCCACACACACCCTCCCCCCACACACACCACACCCACACCCACCACACACACACACACTCCCCCCACCCACCCACACACTCCCCCACCCCCACACACACCCCCCCCCCCCCCCCCACCCCACCCACCCCACCACCACCCCCACCCACCCCACACCACCTCTACCCATACAATATATAATAACCCCACCTCACCACACGATACACAAACCACAGGCAGCACAAAAGCAGCCTAGCATCACACACACCGCGTATAAAGCTATGCGCACACACACACACACATTACTGTAAAGAACTCCCATCACCACAGTTGAAAGGATTCATAATTACCTCACGAGTGACGTGCTTTCATCATCAGCAGCTGGGAACCTTGTTAAACACATGCACCCTCCTCCCCATCCCCTCTCTGCCTGCCTGCCTGCCAGCCATCCGCAGAAGAGTGCAAGAGCAGCGGGAGCTCTCCGCCAGCCAACGCCAACGCGGAGCCAGGGACCACACACACTCACTCACACTCACTCACTCACTCCCTCACTCACTCACACACATGCAGCGACTCCCCTGGCTCAGAGTGTGAGCTCTCACACGCCGCCCACTCTGCAATCCGAAGCAGGAGGAAACCCAAAATATGGACTGGAGATATCTCCTGAATTGAGACTCACAGAGAGAGAGAGAGAGAGAGGTGGTGAAGTGGATGTGGGTGGGAGAGAGTCTCATGACTGCAACATGCTGTGTGAGGCAGTCCCAGTGATCAGTGCTGAAACTGGATTGTCCCGGGTATCCCCGCCGGTGTCCAAGACTTTCATCTGGAGGGAACTTCTGACAGGAAAACAAATCTGCTATCTCCTGGAAAACTGAACGAGGACTTGAGAGGAAAGACTGAGGATGCAATTGCTGGCAAATTGCAGGTAGGTGGAGCTTTATGTCTTATTGCAAAGCAGCGGTTTCTTTTTCTTTCTGGTCCCGAGAATGGAAAGTTTGACCGGTCCGCAAGGATTATGCACCTATCTCTCTGGCAGTTGTCATTTGGCGGAGCCACGCTGAGAGATCAGCTCCCCCTCTCTCCCTCTCTCCCTCGCTCTGTGTGTTTCTCGCTCCTGCCCGGATCATTCACTGGGGAACTTAGCACTGAGCTTTTTGCAGGCTTGGTTACAGACGGAGCGTGGTTCCCGTGCTGCTGCACAAGCCTCACAGTGTGGCTGCAAGGATTCAGATTGTCCGGGAGAGAGCGAGAGCGAGAGCGTGTCGGAACGGTGTACCTGGATGAACATGTGGGTGAATGAGAGCTGGTGTGTGTGGGTGTGCAAGAATCGTGAATATGTGCGTGCAAGAGTATGCAGAGCAGAAAGTGTGTGTGTGTGTGTGTAGAATGTGTGCAAGAACAGAGCGTGTGTCTGAAAGTGTGTGTGTATGTATGTGTGTGCAAGTTCTGTGTGTCTGATTATGTATGTGTGTGCATGTGTGTGTCTGAGTATGTGTGTATACGTGTACAAGTTCTGTGGGTCTGAATATGTATGTGTGTGCGTGCCTGAATATGTGTGTATACGTGTGCAAGTTCTGTGTGTCTGAATATGTGTGTGCATGTGTGTGTGAGCATGTGTGTGTGCATGTGTGGGTATAAATATGTGTGTGCAAGTTCCGTGTGTGAATATGTGTGTGCAAGTTCTGTGTCTGAATATGTGTGTGCATGTGTGTGTCTGAATATGTGTGTATATATGTGTGCAAATTCTGTGTGTCTGAATATGTGTGTGTAAGTTCTGTGTGTCTCGATATTGTGTGTGTGTGTGTGTGTGTGTGTGTGTGTGTGTGTGTGTGTGTGTGTGTGTGTGTACAATAATCGTTTTTGAATACATACAGGAACACACACGTTAGAAATCCCTATGTTCAAGAGAGTGCATGGAGTGTGTGTATCTAAGCGTGCGAGAGTATGTATGTGTGCAAGGATTGTACACCCGAGGGTGCAGCAATGTGCGTGTACAGGAATGTGCCGGAGAGTTTATGTGTGCAAGAACTGTTTGTGCCAGGGCATGAGTGTGCGTAGCTGCGTGTGTGTGCGCAAAGATTGGATTTTATGTGAGAGAGCGAGTGAATGTGTTTAAGAATGTATCCACGTGCGAGGATCATCAACGTGTGCTGGGAATAAGGATGAGTGCAGGGAAGTGGGTAGCTGTGTTGGTGAAAGTGTGTGTGAGTTACACCAAAGTGTGTGTACATAAGCCAAGTGTGTGAATGAGCAAATATTTATACAAACACACATGCACAAAACGTATTAAACCCGGTTTGAACAGGAACCTGTAACATTGTAAGGTGTGTGTGTGTGTGTGTGTGTGTGTGTGTGTGTGTGTGTGTGTGGTTATGTTTGGATGAGACTGTAAGAATCTCTTTGTGAAAATCCATGCACTGCATTTGGACAATAGACGATAGGTGCAGGAGGAGGCCATTCAGCCCTTCGAGCCAGCACCGCCATTCAATGTGATCATGGCTGATCATCCCCAATCAGTACCCCGTTCCCGCCTTCACGTCAATTCAATTCAATTCAATTCAATTCAATTCAATTCAATTTATCTAGCTCTCTCTTGAAAGTATCCAGAGAACCTGCCTCCACCGCCCTCTGAGGCAGAGAATTCCACAGACTCACCACTCTGTGTGAAAAAGTGTTTCCTCGTCTCCGTTCTAAATGGCTTGCTCCTTATTCTTAAACTGTGGCCCCTGGTTCTGGACTCCCCCAACATCGGGAACATGAGTGGATGTGGCTCGATGCTTGTGTCACACACACACACACACACACACACACACACACACACACACACACAAACTGCATGTCAGGCCAGATGCATTGGGTGTGTGTACGTGTGCCTGTACACGGGTGTGTGAGAGAGAGAGATGAATGTGGAGTGCAAAGAAGTGAGTGTGAAAAGTCACGCACACAGCCAGAGTTCTTATGTGTGACTCAATCTGGGTTATAACAACTGCGCACATTAGCCCTTCTTCGGAGGTGGGCTGCGGGCAACTTTCCCAAACTTTTCTTCCAGTCCTGAATCAATGTGTCGTATATATCTCCGACGGAAAGAGCGACGGAGACCGATGCCAGAGTGGCTTGATACGAACGTGAAGGCGGCAGCACCACGAACAAGGGCAGACGGGGCAGGGTCAGGGAGCAGGTACACCCGGCCAGTCGTGGGGTCCGGTGCGTACGAGGGATCAGACTTCAGAGGGCGAGTGCCACAGTGAGAAGGGTTGAAGCGAGAGGCAGGAGTTGCGGTGTGTGGCCAGTTATGGAAGGGGGAATGATGGAGGCGATCGTGGGAGAGAGAGAGAGAATGAGAGGCATAAGGGAGGTGGGATTGTGAAGGAGGGGAGTGAGAGAGGGGACGTGTCAGGGAGGAACCAAGAGAGTGTATTAAGAAGGTAAACACCTTGAGACAGGAATGGATCATTTAGCCCCAGGGTTCCCAACCTGCGGTACATGTACCTCCAGGGGGTAAATTTTGCTTACCCAGGGGGTAACTTTGTTGATTCGGGATGTGTACATATTTTCTCTCATTGACTGACCATGTTTGGTTCTGGTATATCTGTTCATCATTAGTCGCTCATGGAGAAGTGAAATAACGTTGTTATGCGCTATTGAAGTTGCCAGGGGTAAATAGGATGAACATCTTTTGGCAACCCCTGATTTAGCCCTTTCTTCCTCTTCCACCACGGCATGTCTCGTATTTCAGTGCCAATCTCCAGCACTGGCCCACGTACTCATTTATTCCCCCCTCAAACTGTCGACAACCCTTATCGATCTCTGCCTTGAATACATCAGTGACTGAGAGACATTCAAAGATTCACTGCTCAGTTGCTGAAGTGGTGCCTTCTCACTGCTGTCGCGAATGCTCTGAGTTTGAAAGCTGTGGCCCCTGGTTCTAGATACAACAGCCAGGGGAAAGTGTAACCCTGTCAAGCATTGTAAGAATTCTTGGTGTTTCAGTGAGATCGCCTCTCATCCCACTAAATTTAAAGAGTTCAGTTCCGGTCTGTATAATCATTTCCCAGAGGAGAATTCCCCCATCCCATAGAAACATAGAAACATAGAAATTAGGTGCAGGAGTAGGCCATTCGGCCCTTCGAGCCTGTACCGCCATTCAATATGATCATGGCTGATCATCCAACTCAGTATCCCGTACCTGCCTTCTCTCCATACCCTCTGATCCCCTTAGCCACAAGGGCCACATCTAACTCCCTCTTAAATATAGCCAATGAACTGGCCTCGACTACCCTCTGTGGCAGGGAGTTCCAGAGATTCACCACCATCCCAACTCAGCGGCTGTGGAAAGCATCTTGTCCGGAAATATTACCATCTGGTTTGGGAATTGCTCTGCCCAGGACAAGAAGGCTCTGCAGAGAGTAGTGCGTTCGGCCGAACGCACTATGGAAACTTCACTTGCCCCCCTGCAGGAACTATACATCAGGAGGTGCAACTCCAGAGCCAATAAAATCATGGGAGACCCCTTCCACCCCTGCAACGGACTATTCCAGCTGCTACGGTCAGGCAAACGCCTCCGTTGCCATGCGGTGAGAACGGAGAGGTTGAGAAGGAGTTTCTTCCAAGAGGCCATTCGGTCTGTAAACTCCTATCTCACCAGGGACTAACTCTACTGAACGTTTTTTCCTTCCGCCCACAATATTTAATATGTAAAAGAATATGTGATTCTGTTTGTAGTTTGTTTGTTTGTTTGTTTGTCTTTTTGCACAAAGTCCGTGAGCATTGCCACTTTTCATTTCACTGCACATCTCGTATGTGTATATGACAAATAAACTTGACTTGACTTGACTTGATCTGGTGAACATTAGCTGCACTCACTCGAGTGCGAGTATATCTTTCTCTGGTTAGATCACCTGTACCCAGCGTTCCAGGTACAGTCCATCACGGCCCTACGTAATTGCCATGACAAATCTACTCTTAAAAGCCAATGTAATCAAAGATTTGTCCCACCCCCGGTCATTCCTTCTTCTCCCCGCTCCCGTCCGGCAGAAGGTACAGAAGCTTGAAAGCGCGCACCACCGGACACAGGAACAGCTTCTTCCCCGCTGCGATCAGGCTTCTGAACGGTTAGAAACATAGACATGGAAACATAGAAAATAGGTGCAGGAGGAGGCCATTCAGCCCTTCAAACCAGCACCGCCATTAATTGTGATCATGGCTGATCGTCCCCTATCAATAATCCGTGCCTGCCTTCTCCGCATATCCCTTGACTCCACTAGCCCCTAGAGCTCTATCAAACTCTCTCTTAAATCCATCCAGTGACTTGGCCTCCACTGCCCTCTGTGGCAGGGAATTCCACAAATTCACAACTCTCTGGGTGAAAAAGTTTTTTCTCACCTCGGTCTTAAATGACCTCCCCTTTATTCTAAGTCTGTGGCCCCTGGTTCTGGACTCGCCCAACATTGGGAACATTTTTCCTGCATCTAGCTTGTCCAGTCCTTTTATAATTTTATATGTTTCTATAAGACCCCCTCCTCATCCTTCTAAACTCCAGTGAATACAAGCCTAGTCTTTTCAATCTTTCCTCATATGACAGTCCCACCATCCCAGGGATAAATCGCTTACCACAAACTAGGGTACTGTCCGATTCACCTCTGCCCCATTGCAGCCATTGGCCTATGTCGCTTGAACTGATGCGCTACAAAGCTGAGAACTATATTCTGCACTGTGTACCTTCCCGTTTGCTCTATCTATTACACTTGAGTTTAACGTGGTTATATTAATGTGCAGTATAATCTGATCTGATTGCATGCTAAACAATTGTCCCTCGGTATTCGAGGCAAGGATAAACCTAAACCTTTGAATTACATGAAGATTCTGCAAGTTGTCTTTGGTGATTTGTGAAGAGGATGCCCCAGTTCCCCTTCTCCATTTTGTAATCTCTTACCGCTTTCAAAATATTGTGCGGTTTTATTTCTGCCAAAGCAAATGACCACAATATATTCAATCTGCCACGTCCTGGTCCATTCACCTATCCTGTCCATCTCCCTTCGAAGATATAGAGTCATACAAGGTGGAAACAGGAATTTAAGTCCAGTTAATGAATATGAATGAATAAGTTTATTGGCCAAGTATTCACATACCAGGAATTTGCCTTGGTGCTCCGCCCGCAAGTGACAACATGACAGTGACAGTTAGGAATGACACATAAAACATTAAACATTAATAATAAAACGTATTCCAAATTTAACAGTTTGTAATGAAGGAAAACTGGTTACCGGATTTCTATGGGTTTTGTTGGAACCATTCCAGATTCCTAAGGAATTCTGCCGTTCATTCCCAAATTGAGTACAGTTCTGGCTGGCCCACTACAGAAAAGGTGCAGAGGCTTTGGAGAGGGTGACATAGACAATAGACAATAGGTGCAGGAGTAGGCCATTTGGCCCTTCGAGCCAGCACCACCATTCAATGTGATCATGGCTGATCATCCACAATCAGTACCCCGTTCCTGCCTTCTCCCCATATCCCCTGACTATTTTTAAGAGCCCCATCTAGCTCTCTCTTGAAAGCATCCAGAGAACCGGCCTCCACCGCCCTCTGAGGCAGAGAATTCCACAGAGGAGGTTTACCAGAATGCTGTCTGGATATGAGGGTTTCAAGAGTGTTTTATTGTCACATGTCCCAGATAGGACAATGAAATTCTTTCACCACGCAAGGGTGGATAGGCTTGGATTCTTTTCTCTCGGACGTCAAGAGTTTGAGGGGAGACGAGAGAAGTATGACATTGAGAGGCATAGATATGGTAGACAGTCAGAACTTTCCCAGAATGGAAATGCCCAACACTAGTAGACATCGCAATCCAGGTTTCCCATGCCGGTATAAGATTCCCATGCCGCTATAATTTTCCAGGTATCCCAAGCCGCTGAGAGGATTCTCCCGACGTGAGGGAGCACCATCACCCGGCGAGAACGGCCTGGAACATCGGGCCTCCGTAAAGGCAACTACGGAGGCCTCAATAGGCCCAACTATGGGTGGACATGGGATGGGGACTGGACTTTGTGCCTTCCCTCATAATGGAAACCATTGTGGGGGGATGTTTTTTTATGTTTAAATCTTTTATTTTTTTTTATTTTTATTTTATTTATTTTTTTGTTTTAATTAGAAGTACGGTAAGTTACAATAATACACAACACATATGTCTTAATACATTTTTTGTACCGCTTCATTTTTTGAGCTTTAAGAAAAAGATAGAAGTAAATGAAGTAAGGAAAGTGCGCAAGAGTCGTGAAGGTGCAAGAGAGTGTTGAGAAAAGAAAGCCCCTTAGAAAAGAAGTTAGAGAAGGAAGTAAAGAAAGAAAGTAGACCCTAGAAAAGAAGGAAAAAGAAAGGAGAAACAATCGCTCTATTATAACATTAAACTCTGCAGAAAGAGAACTACCAACCAAGTCTGTTTTTGTTGCCAGATCCTGGTTTTATTTATTTATTTATTTTATCTATTTACCTATTTATTTACTCATCCATTTATTTATTTATTTATTTATCTATTTATCTATTTATTTATTTATTTATTTATTATTGTTATGTTGTTTTCTTTTTGATGTGCTGCATTGGCAAGAAGCATTTCACTACACCTATGTGTATGTGACTAATAAAGAACCTTTGGAAGGTAGGAGAGTTCAATGGAGATGTGCGGGGCAAGTGTTTTACACAGAGTGGTGGTAGCCTGGAATGCACTGATGGAGTGGTGGTAGAGTTATATACGATAGTGGTGTGCGAAAGGCGTTTGGATAAGCACATGGAACTGCATGGAATGGAGCAGTATGGAAAAAGCAGATGAAACTTGGCATCATGTTCGGCACAGACATTGTGGGCCAAAGGGCCCGTTCCTGTGCCACACTGTTCTATATTCTTACTGCTGTGTGACACGGGCCCCAATAGTATTATTGATGTGATTCTTCTTCTTGCGTATGGCGTGCACAGCCTAAAGTTGTATATCAAGGGTGGACAACCAGGCCAGGGCAGCACCAGTTACTGGGCGGATGGCTTTGATGCCACCAGGGAAAAGACTCGGTAAGTAAGTCCCTCAGTGTTACGATAGTGATTGAGCAACTCCCTCAGTGATACGGCAGCTACAACTGGAGAATAAATGCTGTCTTGCCTTGATCCTTACGAAAAATCAATCAATTTTGAAACAAAAGTCACATCCATGTACCTCCCCGACTCTGAATCCTTTTTGCACTCTCATTGCTCGGTTAACTTAAAATAACAACTAATGTTTTGTACATGTATGTTGTCAGTGTTGCACCTGATGTGCCCGTGAAGCTGCAGCAAGTAAGAATGTCATTGTTCCTGTTCATATCCGGTACGTGTGAGAAGTTAAAGCTCTCGAGCTTTCAGTCTGTAGCAGCCATTGCATCACCCATTTCTTAATAATAATAATAATAATAATAATAATAATAATAATAATATCTTCTATTATCATTGCACATAGGTGCAACGAGATTTGGTATGCAGCTTCCATCCGATAGTCATAACTTAAACTACTCATCAAATTTAGATACCCCGAGAAATAACAGTAAAACAGTCTAAAGTCTTCTCTCCAGAGACGCTGCCTGTCCCGCTGAGTTACTCCAGCATTTTGTGTCTATCTTCGGTTTAAATCATTTAAATTCAATCTTATGGAATTATGGATCTTGGATCTTATATATAAGATTATTAAGGGTTTGGACACGCTAGAGTTTAGAAGGATGAGAGGGCATCTCATTGAAACATATAAGATCGTTAAGGGTTTGGACACGCTAGAGGCAGGAAACATGTTCCCGATGTTGGGGAGTCCAGAACCAAGGGCCACAGTTTAAGAATAAGGAGTAAGCCATTTAGAACGGAGACGAGGAAACACTTTTTCACACGAGAGTGGTGAGTCTGTGGAATTCTCTGCCTCGGAGGGCGGTGGAGGCCGGTTTTCCGGATACTTTCAAGAGAGAGCTAGATAGGGCTCTTAAAGATAGCGGAGTCAGGGGATATGGGGAGAAGGCAGGAACGGGGTATTGATTGGGGATGATCAGCCATGATCACATTGAATGGCGGTGCTGGCTCAAATAATCTTATCTGCCTTCATGTGATCCACATTTCTCTGTTCCTTACTTATCCATGCACCAATTTAGAAGCCTGTATCAATCGTGTCTGCCTCCACCACCACCCCTGGCAGTGCCTTCGAGGTATCTAGTGCTCTCTGTGTAAAAGACTTGACCCTCACATCTCCTTTAAACTCCTCCACTCTGACTTTAACGCTATGCCCTCTAGTCTTTGACAAATCCCAACGTTGCTATTATTTGCCTTTCACAAATGAAAGGGGTCAATGATGTTGTCGCAGTCAGCAGTGTGCTGTACTTGAGTTAGAGACTGAGCTAGAGTCAATGTGAAGAGGATGTTTCCACTAGTGTGAGAGCCTAGGACCAGGGGCCACAGGTTCAGAAACAAAGGACCTGCTTTTAGATGGAAGGTGAGAAGGAGTTTCATTTCATCAGAGGGTGGTGAATTTGTGGAATTCTTTGCCACGGAAGGCTGTGTAGGCCGTCAATGAACATTTTTAAGGCAGAGATTGGCAGATATTTGATTAGCACGGGTGTTGGGTTGTGGGGGGAAGGCAGGACAATGGAGTTGAGAGGGAAAGATAGATTGAATGGCGGAGTAGACCTGATGGGCTGAATGGCCTAATTCTGCTCCTATCACTTATGAACACAAGTCAGTGCTGTATGACCTGATTCATCCCTGGCATGGAAACAGGCCCTTCGGCCCACCGGGTCCGCGCCGACCAGCGATCCCCGCACACTAACACCATCCTACACCCACTAGGGACAATCTTTACATTCATACCAAGCCAATTAACCTACATACCTGCACGTCTTTGGAGTGTGGGAGGAAACCGAAGATCTCGGAGAAAACCCACGCACGTTGCGGGGAGAACGTGCAAACTCCACACAGACTGCACCCGTAGTCGGGATCGAACCCAGGTCTCCGGCGCTGCATTCGCTGTAAGGCAGCAACTCTACCGCTGCGCCACCGCGACCGTCTCAATGTCCGCAATGTGATGGAACAGTGGATTCAGCAGATTTAATGTAGATTTAAAAGAGTGGAACAATTGTATTTGATGACACATATTCTTACTCCTAACTACCTCCTTTGAATATATTTATTTGTACTTTGATGTTCTATTGCAATATTTTGAGTCGCATTAAAATCTTAAACCATTCTGCTGTTTTTGTACGTGTTGTACTGAAAGTTCTATTTATCATTACTACAAGTATATCGTTTACTCTGTTGGCTTCATATGAACAAGGAATTTCATTGCACCCTTGTGTATATGATAATAAACCAATTTGATAATAGATCTTCTTCTGGGACCCACTTGGCAGTTCTAAGATGGTGGTGCAGAAGTCAATGTTGGTGCCTTAAGGGCCTGTCCCACTTAGGCGATTTCTTAGGCGACTACAGGCGACTAGGCTGTCGCTACTTGGTCACCGGGGTGTCGCCTGTATGGTCGTGAGTCATCTCCGTCGCACTAAGAGTCGTAGCGTCTTTCTGGTCGCCGCTGGAGTTTCACCAAGTTGAAAAAAATTTTGGCGACAGTGGGTTTGACGCCAATGAGCGTAGCTTGACGTAGGTGCTCTCGTAGGTTGTTGCCAGGATGTCGTAGGTTGTCGCCGGTGCTGACTTCGGTGAATTCCATTGTCGTAGGCGCCGGCAGTTGCCCAAAAGTATCGCCCAAGTGGAACAGGCCCATTAGTCCAGTCGCTGGTTTTTCGGCGACCTGCTACGACTATGGCAGTCGCCTAAAAATCGCCAAAGTTGGACAGGCCCATTAAGCTCCTGTGCCCCAGGTTCAATCCTGTCATCTGTGTGGAGTTTGCATGTTCTCCCTGTGATCGGGTGGGTTTTCACCCAAAGATATGTGGATTGGCAGGTTTATTTGCCACTATAATGTGCCGCTCATATTGGTTGGGGCAGGAAAACAACGGGAAAAAATCAAACTGCTGGAGCAACTCCAGAGATGGAGTAGTGACGGGAGCAGGCAGTGATGGTTGAATGTTTGGGGTGGCTGCTGGGAAATCTGGAGACAATGAGTGGGTTTGAGGGTGATTCCAGACCCAAAATGGTGCCTATCCACGTCCTTCAGAGATGCTGCTTGACCCGCTGAGTAACTCCAGCACTTAGTTTATTTTTGGTAGGATTTGTGGTCTGCTTAGGGAACCAGCATAGATTTAATCGGACAAATGGCCTGCTATGTTACAAGAACGTAGAATAATGGAGTCATACGGCATGGAAACAGGCCCTTTGGCCCAACTTACTCAGGCCGACCAACATGGCTCATCTACACTAGTCCCACCTGCCTGCACTTGGCCCATATCACTCTAAATCATTCCAATCCATGTACCTGACCAAATGTCTTATAAATGTCGTGATAGTCTCTGCATGAACTACCATCTCTGGCAACTCGTTCCGTAAACCCACCACCCTCGGTGTAAAATAGTTGCACCCAAGGTTCCTATTGAATCTTTCCACCCCCCCTCCCCCCTCACTTTTTATGTCCTCTGGTTCTCGATACCCCCACCCTGTGGATTCACCCAATCTGTTCCCCTCATGACCTTATACACCTCCATAAGATCACCCCTCATTCGAAATCAATCTGCAATTAAAATGGATTATCAATAGTGATCATTGTGAAATTACTAGTTTGTTGAAAAACCAACCAAACGTCCTTCAGGAAAGGAAATCCATCATTTACAGAATTAAGGGCCTGTCCCACTTAAGCAAATTTTTTTTTAGTCGCCTGCCAGCGACTGTCATAGTCGTAGTAGGTCGCTGAAAAACTGGCGACTGGACATCCCATACAACCCTGTCTACGACAATGTCTATGACAACCTATCACCTAGTCGATGTCAAGCTACGGCAAGCTACCGACAACCAGCGACTCATTAGGACGTCCACCTACGACCACACCTACAACAACCTACGTCCACCCGCGACAAGCTACGACCCTGTCATTGACAACTGAAGACAATTCAGTCGCAGGTTGATGTAGGTAGTCGCCAATGGAATTCACTGGTCAGCAATGAACTCGTACCGTGGGACAGGGCCATTACAGTGCCAGAGGCCCGGGTTCGATCCTGACGACGGGTGCTGTCTGTGCGGAGTTTGCACGTTCTCCCTGTGACAGCGTGGGCTTTCTCTGGGTGCTCCGGTTTCCTCCCACATCCCAAAACAAGCGTGCAGGTTTTTGTAGGTTAATTGGCTCCTGTAAATTGTCCTTGGTGTGTGAGGTAGGACTAGCGCAAAGGGATCGCTGGTCGGCACAGACTTGGTTGGCTGAAGGGGCTATTTCAGAGATTCAGATTCAGATTCAATCTTTATTGTCATTGTGCAGTGTACAGTACAGAGACAATGGAATGCAGTTAGCATCTCCCCCAGAAGAGCCAACATAGAATAATGAGCAGTAAAATATATATATGTACAAAAGGTAGTAGTAGTGCAATTTTTCAGGGGGAAGGAGTGTCCGGGGGGGGGGGGGGGGGGGGGGGGGGGGGACTGGTGCAGAGTTAAGTAATGTAACAGCTGCAGGGAAGAAGCTGTTCCTGAACCTGCTGGTCCGGCAACGGAGAGACCTGTAGCGCCTCCCGGATGGTAGGAGGGTAAACAGTCCATGGTTGCGGTGAGAGCAGTCCTTGACGATGCTGAGCGCCCTTCACAGACAACGCTTTCTTTGGACAGACTCAATGGAGGGGAGCGAGGAACCGGTGATGCGTTGGGCAATTTTCACCACCCTCTGCAGTGCTTTCCGGTCGGAGACAGAGCAGTTGCCATACCATACTGTGATACAGTTGGTAAGGATGCTCTCGATGGTGCAGCGGTAGAAGTTCACCAGAATCTGAGGAGACAGATGGACCTTCTTCAGTCACCTCAGGAAGAAGAGACGCTGGTGAGGCTTCTTAACCAGAGTTGAGGTATTGTGGGTCCAAGAGAGGTCATTGGAGATGTTGACCCCCAGGAACCTGAGGCTGGAAACACGTTCCACCTCCGTCCCGTTGATGTGGATGGGGGTGTGCGTGCCGCCCCTAGACTTCCTGAAGTCTACAATGAGCTCCTCGGTCTTCTTGGAGTTAAGGGCCAGGTTGTTGTCAGCGCACCATGCTGCTAGGAGCTGGACCTCCTCCCACGCTGTATCACCAAACTAAACTGGACTAAGGTGCGTTTAGAACAACACATATTTTCTCCCAGTACTGGGAGAGTGGTTCTGGGGTTTGAACGTTCTACGGATGTGCAAATGTCCCCCAGACTGAAACAGAGGCACAGAGGAATGACATTTTCATGCCCAATGTTTCACCGTGTGAGTGAGCTCCCACATAAAATGCTTTCTGTTCTTGGTGACTTGTTTTATAAAGTGTTTACATTTCTAAACTACTTACCGCTGGCTGTTACTGATTTAATCCTTTGCTTCATGATTCCATACTCCATTAGCCCCCTGCACATTGGAGGGGGCAGGGGCGAATTTTAAAGGAACATTGGCCGTTCTCTTCAAAACAAATAATAGCATGAAGAAGCAAAGCTAATTTTCTTTTGACCTGCGCCTGGCTTGCACTGTGACTCCTTGCACTGTGCCTCCTTGTGTATCCGTTGTGGCGCTCACTGTAATAATGGCGCAATGGTCAGGACCCATGCGGGAGATGTCATTAATTCTAAGCTGGCACTACCAATCTCGTCGAGTCGGACAATAGGTGCAGGAGTAGGCCATTTGGTCCTTCGAGCCAGCACTGCCATTCAATGTGATCATGACTGATTATCCCCAATCAGCATGTTCAAGAAGGAACTGCAGATGCTGGAAAATCGAAGGTAGACAAAAATGCTGGAGAAACTCAGCGGGTGAGGCAACATCTATGGAGCGAAGGAAATAGGCGACGTTTCGGGCCCGAAACGTTGCCTATTTCCTTCGCTCCATAGATGCTGCCTCACCCGCTGAGTTTCTCCAGCATTTTTGTCTATCCCCAATCAGTACCCCGTTCCTGCCTTCTCCCCATTTCCCCTGACTCCGTTACCTTTAAGAGCCCTATCAAGCTCTCTCTTGAAAGTATCCAGAGAACCGGCCTCCACCGCCCACTGAGGCAGAGAATTCCACAGACTCACAACTCACTGTAGGAAAAAGTGTTTCCTCGGAGAGCCATCTTTCAGACTAGACAGTCATAGATAAAGTGCAAGTCCGCAATGGGGTAGGTTGGAAGATCGGAACTACATCCGATCTACTTACAGGACGACCGTTCAATATCGAGTCAGTCATATAGTGTCGAAACAAGCCCATCGGCCCAACTTGCCCACACTGTGTGACCTATGGAACTGCAGATGCTGGGTTACAAAAATAAAGTGCTGGAGTAACTCAACAGGTCAAGCAGCATTTCTGGAGAACATGGATAAGTGACGTTTCAGGTCAGGACCCTGCTTCAGATCCTGAACCCGATGGTATGTGCTTCGTGCAATGGTGGCCGATTAAGAAAAGGGGAGATGCAACGAGACCTGGGTGTCATGGTACACCAGTCATTGAAAGTAGGCATGCAGGTGCAGCAGGCAGTGAAGAAAGCGAATGGTATGTTAGCATTCATAGCAAAAGGATTTGAGTATAGGAGCAGGGAGATTCTACTGCAGTTGTACAGGGTCTTGGTGAGACCACACCTGGAGTATTGTGTACAGTTTTGGTCTCCAAATCTGAGGAAAGACATTCTTGCCATAGAGGGAGTACAGAGAAGGTTCACCAGACTGATTCCTGGGATGTCAGGACTTTCATATGAAGAAAGACTGGATAGACTCGGCTTGTACTCGCTAGAATTTAGAAGATTGAGGGGGGATCTTATAGAAACTTACAAAATTCTTAAGGGGTTGGACAGGCTAGATGCAGGAAGATTGTTCCCGATGTTGGGGAAGTCCAGAACAAGGGGTCACAGTTTAAGGATAAGGGGGAAATCTTTTAGGACCGAGATGAGAAAAACATTTTTCACACAGAGAGCGGTGAATCTGTGGAATTCTCTGCCACAGAAGGTAGTTGAGGCCACAGTTCATTGGCTATATTTAAGAGGGAGTTAGATGTGGCCCTTGTGGCTAAAGGGATCAGGGGGTATGGAGAAAAGGCAGGTACAGGATACTGAGTTGGATGATCAGCCATGATCATATTGAATGACAGTGCAGGCTCGAAGGGCCGAATGGCCTACTCCTGCACCTATTTTCCATGTTCTATGTTTCGATATCTTGTACATATTCATCTAAATCGTTGAGGTGGGATTGATGGTAGGAGATACAAGGAGTGCTGGAGTAACTCAGTGGGTCAGGCAGCATCTCTGGAGGACATGCATGGTTAGGGTTGCGTGCGTTGTCATGCGGCCCGGGGCAAATCTCCTCAGCTGGCCCGCCGGCTGGGCTTTGTGTTCTGCTGCACGCCAAGTCCAACGCCCCGTCCAACTCGTGAACCGATGTTCAGCCATGAGAAGGAGGGGGGGTGGTGGTGTCGGCGGTAAGCGAAGGTCCGAAGGTCGGACAGCTGGCCGGGTTGCCGACCGACGGGGCCACGGGCGAGGCGCTGCTGCTGCTGCTGCTGCTGCTGCACTCCATGGGCTGCACTACGTCGGGACGGGTGAGGCGGGGGCCGGACACAGCGCTCCGACCCGACAGTCCCCTCGACCCGAGTAGTAGTGGTCAAATACGGGACAAGGGCAGTCCTGTACGGGACAAACCAATTTAGCCCAATATATGGTCATATTGAATGACGGTGCAGGCTCGAAGGGCCGAATGGCCTACTCCTGCACCTATTTTCCATGTTCTATGGTTTGATATCTTGCACATCGATATCTTGCACATGCTCTCTGTTGCACATATTTCCTTCGCTCCATAGATGCTGCTGTACCCGCTGAGTTTCCCCAGCAATTTTGTGTACCTAGCCCAATATATGGGATGTCCCGGCTAATACGGGACAGTTGGCAACCCCATGCATGGGTAACATTGCAGGTTGGGAGTCACATGGTTACAAGTTGCATGGTTATAGTTGATTCATGTCAAGATGGGAAACACTAAAGGGCCTGTCCCACTTGGCAATTGTTTTCTTGGCGACTGCCGGCGTCATATCAATGTCGCCAAAAGATTTCGAACATTTCAAAACCAAGCGGCGCCAAAAAAATGTTGCGACACTTAAAAAAACAACGAGCGTCAATATGTCGTCACGCTGCGTCACGGCCACATCACGCCGAGAATTTTTCGGCGACCTGATACGTCAGTCAATGATGCCGGCAGTCGCCGAAAAAAATCCACAAGTGGGACAGGCCCCTGTAGTTACTCCCGCACTTTGTACCCCTTATAAAACCAGCATCTGCAATTCCTTATTTCTACAAGATATTACTTTAATAGACAATAGACAATAGGTGCAGGAGTAGGCCGTTCGGCCCTTCGAGCCAGCACCGCCATTCAATGTGATCATGGCTGATCATCCCCAATCAGTACCCCGTTCCTGCCTTCTCCCCATATCCCCTGACTCCGCTATTTTTAAGAGCCCTATCTAGCTCTCTCTTGAAAGCATCCAGAGAACCTGCTTCCACCGCCCTCTGAGGCAGAGAATTCCACAGACTCACCACTCTCTGTGAGAAAAAGTGTTTCCTCGTCTCTGTTCTAAATGGCTTACTCCTTATTCTTAAACTGTGTGGCCCCTGGTTCTGGACTCCCCCAACATCGGGAACATGTTTCCTGCCTCTAGCGTGTCCAAACCCTTAACAATCTTGTATGTTTCAATGAGACCTCCTCTCATCCTTCTAAACTCCAGAGTGTACAAGCCCAGCTGCTCCATTCTCTCAGTATACGACAGTCCCGCCATCCCGGGAATTAACCTACGCTGCACTCCCTCAGTAACAAGAATGTCCTTCCTCAAATTAGTGGACCAAAACTGCACACAATACTCCAGGTGTGGTCTCACTAGGGCTCTGTACAACTGCAGAAGGACCTCTTTGCTCCTATATTCGATTCCTCTTGTTATGAAGGCCAACATGCCATTCGCTTTCTTCACTGCCTGCTGTACCTGCATGCTTACTTTCATAGACCGATGTACAAGGACCCCCAGATCCCGTTGTACTTCCCCTTTTCCCAACTTAACGCCATTTAGATAACTTGGCATCATATACAGCCTGGGCATTGTGGGCTGAAGGGACTGTTCCTGTACTGTGCTGTTTTATGTTGGGAGTGAAAACATCTGTCCAATTACCAGAGAAAAAGCAGATGCCCCTTTAATTTGCAGTTTAGTTTTGCACCATGCTGAGATTTGTTTGCACTATTCATTGTATGATGTGTTTGGAACACTGCTATTTGTCCTCTTTATTTGCCTGTCTGTCTCAGATTGGTTTCAAAACCAAAGTGCTAATCTGTGATAAATGTTGCTCGTTGAAGGATCTTCTTTTAATGATTATACTGAAATCGCTTCTGTTTACCCGTCACTTATCCTTAAACTGCTCTCCCCGCATGCTCTCTTTCTCTGGAGTTACTCTTCAACAGATTATACAGCATGGAAACAGGCCCTTTGGCCCACACCAACAGGGCCCTAGTGCCTCAGAGGGCGGTGGAGGCTGGTTCCCTGGGTGCTTTCAAGAGAGAGCTAGATAGGGCTCTTAAAAATAGCGGAGTCAGGGGGTACTGATTGGGGATGATCAGCCATGATCACATTGAATGGCGGTGCTGACTCAAGGGCCGAATGGCCTCCTCCTGCAACTATTGTCTATTGTCTATGTTAGTGAGACCACACCTGGAGTATTGTGTGCAGTTTTGGTCCCCTAATTTGAGGAAGGACATTCTTGCTATTGAGGGAGTGCAGCGTAGGTTCACGAGGTTGATTCCCGTGAAGGCGGGACTGTCATATGTTGATAGATTGGAGCGGCTGGGCCTGTATACACTGGAGTTTAGAAGGATGAGAGGGAATCTTATTGAAACATATGAGATTATTAAGGGTTTGGGCACGCTAGAGGCAGGAAACATGTTACCGATGTTGGGGGAGTCCAGAACCAGGGGCCACAGTTGAAGAATAAGGGATAAGCCATTTATAATGGAAATGAGGAAACACTTTTTCACACAGAGAGTTGTGAATCTATGGAATTTCTATGGAGGCTGGTTCTCTGGATGCATTCAAGAGAGAGTTAGATAGATGTTTTAAAGATAGCGGAGTCAGGGGATATGGGGAGAAGGCAGGAACGGGGTACTGATTGTGCATGATCAGCCGTGATCACATTGAATGGCGGTGCTGGTTCGAAGGGCCGAATGGCCTACTCCTGCACCTATTGTCTATTGTCATTGGTTGCCCGTACAATAGTTCTATATTATCCCACTTCCACGTCTGCTCTCTACACACACTAAGGCAATTTTACGGGGACCGATTAACCAACAAACCCGCATGTCCTCGCGATGTGGGACGCAACCGGAGCACGTGGCGGAAACCCACACTGTTACAGGGTACAAACTCCGCCCAAACAGGCAGCGCCCGAGGTCAGGATCGAACCCGGGTCTCTGCCGCTTGTGAGACAGCAGCTGCGATCTGCGGGACTTTGCAATGAGATTTCACAAGGCACGTTTGACAAGGGGACTGAGGCCACGGGGGAGAGGGACGGGAGAACATGACAATCAGAATAGGGTGATTTACTCTGCCACGTGACGAGATTATCTGCCCATGTTATGCCGTCACCTTGCATGGGTCCTAAGCATTGGCGTATCGGAGTTTTTTTCAATCCTTTTAATCTTGTCAATGTTGTCATTCTGACATGATGTCTCTTAAGTGGGGAGTAAATGAGGCATATCTGGGCTAATTTACCAGATAGTTGAACAAAGCAGCATGCAATGGCATAATCAATGTTACAAACATTAGAACATACATCGAATGGGGGGGAAAGGATATGCTGTTCATCACACCGGCAACTCGCGTTCCATGTATTCCGGTCGTACAGATGGTAACTTGCTCTGCTACATTACAATGTCATGGATCCAACTCACACATCCAGGCACAGCGAGTATAGGCAAGGTAAAGGAGAAGCTGCGCCGTGGGGCCCCTGCGCCGTGGGGCCCCTGCGCCGTGGGGCCCCTGCGCCGTGGGGACCGCTGCGGAGTGGGGCCGGTGCGGAGTGGGGCCGGTGCGGAGTGGGGCCGCTGCGTAGTGGGGCCCCTGCGCCGTGGGGCCCCTGCGCCGTGGGGCCCCTGCGCCGTGGGGACCGCTGCGGAGTGGGGCCGGTGCGGAGTGGAGCCGCTGCGTAGTGGGGCCCCTGCGCCGTGGGGCCCCTGCGCCGTGGGGACCGCTGCACCGAGGGGCCCCTGCACCGTGGGGCCGCTGCACTGTGGGGCCCCTGCGCCGTGGGGCCCTGCCACGTGGGGCCTCTGCGCCGTGGGGCCGCTGCACCGTGGGGCCGCTGCACCGTGGGGCCGCTGCACCGTGTGGCCGCTGCACAGTGGGGCCGCTGCACTGAGGGGCCCCTGCACCGTGGGGCTGCTGCACTGTGGGGCCGCTGCACTGTGGGGCCGCTGCTGCTCTGAGGAAGTATGGTACTGAGGGATTGTTCCTCCCACATTCCAAAGGGCGTTTGTCGCTACTGGGCCTGTACTCGCTGGAGGTTAGAAGCATGATGGGGGGACCTCAATACAGAATAATGAGAGGCTTGGATAGAGTGGATGTGGAGAGGATGATTCCACTAGTGGAAGAGTCTAGGACCAGAGGTCTTCGACTCAGAATTTAAGGATGTTCTTTTAGGAAGGAAATAAGGAGGAATTTATTTAGTCAGAGGGCAGTGAATCTGTGGAATTCTTTGCCACTGAAGGCTGTGGAGACCAAATCAGTGGATATATTTAAGGCGGAAGTTTCTATGCTGTATTCACTGCTGTATCAGATTGCGGTGAAAGGAGATTTCTTCACCTATGGTAAATCTTCAGAATTCTCCATCAAAGTGGTGTTGGCAGATTATTGTCACCTCTACAGAGATACAGTGCAAAGCTTTGTTTTACACGCTCTCCCGGCAATCATACCAGACGTGAGTACTTCAGACAGTACAGAGTGTCGAATAGAGTGTTACAGCTACAGAGAAAGGCAAATTTTTAAGAAAAGTGGAAGGATGTAGGTTGGAAGATCGGGAGTTCATCCCGAGCATATGACAGGTCTGTTCAAGAATCTGATAACAGCTATGGAGAAGCTGTTCTTGAATCTGTTGGTTTGTGCTTCAAAGCACATTTTAATGGTATTTTCTGCCCAATGAGAGTTGGGAGAAGAGTGAATGGTCGGAATGTGAGTGTGTGTTTTGGCTGCTTTCCCAAGGCAGTGTCAAGTATTGATGGAGTTGATGAGGGAAACAAAGTCTAGTTTGTGTGCAAGACAGGTCTGCATGCACATCTCTGCAATTTCCTGAGTCTTGGGCAGAACAATTGCCAAAACAAACTGCAATGCGTTTAGACGGATGAGGGTAGGACCTTATAGAAACATATAAAATTATAAAAGGACTGGACAAGCTAGATGCAGGAAAAATGTTCCCAATGTTGGGCGAGTCCAGAACCAGGGGCCACAGTCTTAGAATAAAGGGGAGGCCATTTAAGACTGAGGTGAGAAAAAACTTTTTCACCCAGAGAGTTGTGAATTTATGGAATTCCCTGCCACAGAGGGCAGTGGAGGCCAAATCACTGGATGGATTTAAGAGAGAGTTAGATAGAGCTCTAGGGGCTAGTGGAATCAAGGAATATGGGAAGAAGGCAGGTACGGGTTATTGATTGGGGATGATCAGCCATGATCGCAATGAATGGTGGTGCTGGCTCGAAGGGCTGAATGGCCTCCTCCTGCACCTATTTTCAATGTTTCTATGCATTCCCTCAGAATGTTTTCTGTGGCATCGGTAAGAGTCATCGGAAACGTATGGTATTTCCTTAGCCTTTGAGCATGTAGAGGTCTGCTCGGTATCATGGAGTCGTACAGCATGGAAACAGGACAAGAAAAAGCACCAAATGCTGAGGTGACTCACTTGGTCAGGTAGCAAGCATCCCAGGAGAACATGGATAGGTGAGGTTGTGGGATGAGATCCGAAACATCACCTATCCATGTTCTCCAGGGATGCTGCCTGACCCGCTGAATTACTCCAGCATTTGATGTCTTTCCTTGGTAGACAAGCATCTGCTGTTCCACGTTTCTTCATGGAAACAGGCCATTTGGCCCAACTCAGCCACGCGGCCACAATTGTGGCCATCATTGTGCTTGGACCAAGATAAGTTGCTGATGATGTTTACACTGAAGTTGTGGGTTGTGGCAGCTGGTGTTGAGTATACGCAAGGCAGAGGTTGATAGAGTTATTAATATAAAGGGAATCCATCGATATGGGGGTAGTGCAGGAAAGATGTTCTGCGATGGGCCGAATGGCCCACTCCTGTATCTATTGTCTATTGTGAAAGGTCAATTGAAATCTTTAGTTTAATTTAGAGATACAGCGTGAAAACAGGCCCTTCGGCCCACCGAGTCCGTGCCAATCAGCAATCCCCGCACATAATGCCCCTGTCCCACTTAGGAAACCTGAACGGAAACCTCTGGAGACTTTGCGCCCCACCTAAGGTTTCCGTGCGGTTCCCGGAGGTTTTTGTCAGTCTCCCTACCTGCTTCCACTACCTGCAACCACCTGCAACCTCCGGGAACCGCACGGAAACCTGGGGTGGGGCGCAAAGTCTCCAGAGGTTTCCGTTCAGGTTTCCTAAGTGGGACAGGGTCATAAACTAGGGACAATTAAAAATTTTAGCAAGCCAATTAACCTACAAACCCTGTATGTCTTTGGAGTGTGGACGGAAACCGGAGATCTCGGAGAAAACCCATGCGGTCACACGGAGAACGTACGAACTCCGTACAAACAGCGCCCGTAGTCGAGATCGAACCCGGGTCTCTGACGCTGTACACACTGTAAGGCAGCAACTCTACCGCTGCACCACCGTGGCTGCCCTATTCATCTTATTATTAAACGGCAGAGCAGACAAGAGAGGTCAGATGGCTCAGTACTATTTCTGTTTTTGTATGATTGATGCAATCATCCAAAGATCAATATTATCCTTGAAGAGAGATCTCATGACACACTTGTAGAGACACAATCTTGGGGAAGATTTGGTCCTTCATCAATAATGGAATGCAGTGAGTTTGCAGCCAAGGCCTTGCTTTTGCTTTGTTACATTTTTCACTGTAGCACAGAATGAGGACGGAATCCAAGTCCATTTCTGATCTTGCTCGAATCACAAAGTGCTGGAGGATCTCAGCGAGTCAGGCATCATCTGGGGGAGGGAATGGACAGACGGCTTTTCGCGTCTGGATCATTATTCATCTCCTCCTCCGATTCTGCCTGACCTGTACAGTTCCTCCAGCACTTTTGTGTTTTGCTCAAGATTCCAGCATCTCTGATCGCTTGCTGGTGTCCCCATCTCTGGTAGATAAAAGTGCTGGAGAAACTCAACGGGTGCAGCAGCATCTATGGAGCGAAGGAAATAGGCTACGTTGAGGAAATACATTCTTGCCGTAGAGGGAGTACAGAGAAAGTTCACCAGACTGATCCCTGGGATGTCAGGACTTTCATATGAAGAAAGACTGGATAGACTCGGCTTGTACTCGCTAGAATTTAGATGATTGAGGAGGGGATCTTATAGAAACTTACAAAATTCTTAAAGGGTTGGACAGGCTAGATGCAGGAAGACTGTTCCCGATGTTGGGGAAGTCCAGAACAAGGGGTCACAGTTTAAGGATAAGGGGGAAATCTTTTAGGACCGAGATGAGAAAAACATTTTTCACGCAGAGAGTAGTGAATTACTGGAATTCTCTGCCACAGAAGGTAGTTGAGGCCAGTTCATTGGCTATATTTAAGAGGGAGTTAGATGTGGCCCTTGTGGCTAAAGGGATCAGGGGGTATGGAGAGAAGGCAGGTACAGGATACTGAGTTGGATGATCAGCCATGATCATATTGAATGGCGGTGCAGGCTCGAAGGGCCGAATGGCACCTATTTTCTATGTTTCTATGTTGCCTATTTCCTTCGCTCCGTAGATGCTGCTGCACCCGCTGAGTTTCTCCAGCACTTTTGTCTACCTTCGATTTTCCAGCATCTGCATCTCCTTCTTAAATACCCCATCTCTGGTCTTCTTAGGCAATGCTTAAGACATCAGAGTACAATTAGACTATTCAGCCCATCGAGCCTGCCCCGTCATTCAGTCATGAGAGATCTACTTTTCCCCCTCTCAATCCCATTCTCCTGACTCCTCCTCGATAACCATTGACACCCTTAAAGGCCTGTCCCACTGACGCGACCTTTCAGCGACTGCCTTCGACCTTCAAGCTCTTCCCCCCCCCCCCCTGCAAAAGCGGGGGCCAGGGAAAGCGGGGGAGCGCTGTCTGAAATTCACTCCCGCGATGAAGAAGAAGGTAAAAGACGGCTGCACAGTGTAGGGTGATGCCCCTGTCCCACTTAGGAAACCTGAACGGAAACATCTGGAGACTTTGCGCCCCACCCAAGGTTTCCGTGCGATTCCCGGAGGCTCCCGGAGGTTTTTGTCAGTCTCCCTAATGGTCGAAAGTGGTTTCCGTTTCTTCTATGTTCCGAAGAAAGAACAGCAGTCACTGGTAAAATCGAACGTAGAACACAAAATGCTGGAGTAACTCAGCAGGTGAGGCAGCAGTTATGGAGGGATGGAATAATAATAATAATAATAATAAAGCTTTATTTCAGACACAGGTCCATATAACACATCATACAGTATAAGGAGATACAAAAATACATTAAAAATTGCATATTAGCCTATAAGATATACAAACTATTGCACCAATGCCGTCTTAGCCTAGAAGTGAATCTATAGCAGCTTTTCAGAGGGCTGACTAGGGCTTCAATTATGTGATTCTCTGACTTGTCCAGTCGACACATAAAACTAAACATCAGCTGTCTTAAGAGTGCCTCACAGGTTGGCACTCTAGTGGACACAAACAATTGACTGGCACTATGCCACCTAGGGACACGAAGCAGCAACCTCATTGCATCATTGTATGCTACCTTGAGCCTCTGCATACTCTTTTTCTTATAATTAGACCACAATTGAGCAGTATATAACGGTGTGATGTAGGTTCTGAACAGGGAACACTTCACAGAGTCAGAGCACATAGAAAACTTCCTTATAAGCATGTTAGCTTGAAAATAGATTTTACAGCGCTGTCGGTAGAGGAATAGCCGACTCTTCGGGTCTGAAGAAGGGTCACGGCCCGAAACGTCACCTTGCCCGCTGAGTTACTCCAGCATTTTGCCTCTACCTTTGTAGTATGCTATGTTTTGTTACAAATGGTCGGCTGGGACTTGGTGGCCTGTTCCCATAGAACACAAAATGCTGACCAGCCCAATAGAGCTGGTCAGGCAGCATCTCTGGAGGACATGGAGCGGCGATGTTTCGGGATGCTTCTTCAGGCACAGGCCCGTTTCCACGCTGTACGCCCGTGTGACTCGCGTGCTTCAATAGTAGGGACCTTATCCTTAGACTGGACGCTGACAATGGTCCACTTAACCTTTCCGACGACCTGGGGTGAATTTTGCAGAGACAGCATTAGTGGTCTCCTTCCAGTGAGCGGAGTTGCCTGCTGCTCCTAGTCCAAGTCTCAGAGGTATAAGTCTGCTTCACACAATGCAGACAGAATTTGCTCAATTCAGCACTGCCAAAGCATCCAGGTTAGCTTTGTAGAGAGGTGGTGCCAATAAGCCCAGTTACAGAGGAGCTATTTAAAATGTGAAGGCAATTTGGATCACATTCAGATTTTGAAGGTTGTTCAAGTCATACAGGTTTTAACAATCACAGTAAAAAAATCCTTTACTCTTCTTGGTAATGAAAGGAGAGTACTTAATATTCCTCCGGCAAGCTTTCTTTGGTCTGACCTAATCTCCATCGTTAAAGGCACATCACAGAAGCGAGGGGGCCAGAGGGCTTCCCGACGGTGGGTACCTTCAAGAGAGAGCTAGATAGGGCTCTTAAAGATAGCAGAGTCAGGGGATATGGGGAGAAGGCAGGAACGGGGTACTGAATGTGGATGATCAGCCATGATCACATTGAATGGCGGTGCTGGCTCGAAGGGCCAAATGGCCTACTCCTGCACCTATTGTCTATTGTCTATTGAGACCTTGAGCAGGGACTAGGCCACATGGCCTCTACTACTCAATTAAGAACATTTTGGACGGGTACATGGATCTTGGCCTCATGTTCAGCACGGACATTGTGGGCCGAAGGGCCAGTTCTTGCGCTGGACTACTCTTTGTTCGACAAAGACCAGTACAGTTCTACAAACTCTTTCAAACTCTTTGAAGCACTTCCCTCTGGAAAGCGACTCCGGACTGTCAAAGCCGCCACAGGCCAGACATCAAAACAACTTTTTTCCCCACATGCATTAGCTCCACTCAACAGCCAAAGGTCTGTAGCCTCCTTTTGCTCTGGTATTTTATTTCATTCTCACATGTGTAAATTCAGGGGCCACAGTTTAAGAATAAGGGGTAAGCCATTTTGAACGGAGATGAGGAAATGCTTTTTCACACAGAGAGTGGTGAGTCTGTGGAATTCTCTGCCTCAGAGGGTGGTGGAGGCAGGTTCTCTGGATGCTTTCGAGAGTTAGATAGGGCTTTTAAAAATAGCGGAGTCAAGGGATATGGGGAGAAGGCAGGAACAGGGTATTGACTGTGGATGATCGGTGCTGGCTCAAAGGGCCAAATGGCCTGCTCCTGCAGCTATTGTCTATTGTCTATAATGTTTTATTTTCAATTGTCTACTGTATAACGTGTGTTACTTGCGAACAAAGCATCAAGGCAAACTCCTTGTGTGTATACATACCTGGCTAATAAAATGTATTCAATTCTGTGTTTCTATTAAGAGAGAGTTAGATAGAGCTCTAGGCGATAGTGGAGTCAAGGGATATGGGGAGAAGGCAGGTACGGGTTATTGATAGGGGACGATCAGCCATGATCACAATGAATGGTGGTGCTGGCTCGAAGGGCCGAATGGCCTCCTCCTGCACCTATTTTATATGTTTCAATTCAATTCCAAGAAAGTGCAGATAAAATAAAAGTGCAAGGGTCACGAGGAGGTAGGTTGGGAGATTGGGACCACCCTCTTATTCTACGAGAGGCCCGTTCAATAGTTGGATAACAGCGGGTAAGAAGCTGTAGCACTGACATACTGTTCTAATTCTGAAACGCTGCAGAATCAGGATAATAATCAAACATTTCAGCAGATGCAGGATAAAGCTCGTTCATCTCCTGAGAATCAGCCTTCCCATGCTGGAAAATGCGGTATTCTTCTGCAAGAACACACACAGCTTCAGCCAACCAGCCCCAGCAAGCGATTGGGATGGGTAGAAGTCATGGCTACTTAGATCACTTTGATAATGCAATCTATTTTGACATGTGTCAGTCCTACATTCACAAGTAATAAATATCACTCCCACCCTCCGGTTGACAGCAGTGCCCACTGATATCATGGAGGGAATCCTGTGCTAAACGGAAAAAGTCGCAGATTAAACGCACACACACACACACACACACACACACACACACACACACACACACACACACACACACACACACACACACACACACACACACACACACACACACACACACACACACACACACACACACACAGCAAAAATGCGACAAACCTTTGGTTACGTTGGAGAAACAAAGAACTGCAGATGTTGGTCAAAACACAAAATGACACGGTGCTGGAGTAACTCAGCGGGTCAGGAAAACATCAACAGGTGGCATTTTGGGTGATTGTAGTGGGTTTGGGGGGAGGGTGGAAGAGAAGAAAGCTGGGAATCTCTTCAAGCCTGTTTCACACCTTCCTTCCTTCCTTCCTTCCACTTGACATTTGTTTCAACCATTTGTCTATAACCCCCCCACCCCCTGTCCCAGCCTGACTTGACCTGTTACCTGCAGCGCTATATCCTGCCTCTCCCCCTTTTCCAGCTTTCTCCCCCCCTCTCCCCCCCCCCCCCCCCCAGTTGTGGAACTCCAACCAGCGCGGCCTTGTTGGCTTTGGAAGCCGCGGCCTCCAGTACGGAGGCGGCCGTTCCAGGGTTCCCAAGCCGCTGAGAGGACTCTCCCGACGCCGGAGTAACATCACCCGGCGAGAACGGCCTGGAACATCGGGCCTCCGTAGAGGCAACTGTGGAGGCCTCAATAGGCCCGACTATGGGTGAACTGGGGTTGGGGACTGGACTTTGTGCCTTCCCTCATAATGGGAACCATTGTGGAGGGATGTTCTTTATGTTTAAAACTCTTATTAATATTATGTCTGTATTCCTTCTTTATGTGCTGCAAAATGGCAAGAAGCATTTCACTTCACTACACCTAGGTGTATGTGAATGTGACCAATAAAATACCTTTGATACCTTTGATACCTTTGATTACCCCCCTCATCCTTCTAAACACCATCTCGTTCAGGCCCAGAGCTCCTCAATAGAGGAATGATTGGTATCATGTTCTGCTCAGACATTGGGGACCAAAGAGCCTGTTCTTGTGCTCTACGAGAAATATTCTTTGAGAAAAATGCTCTAATTTCTATGAGAAATAAATACTGACTGTGTGACTGGGGAAAGCCTTCTCCTCTTTAATATAAAAGCAATAAGAGTCGGCTGTTCAAACCAAAGTTATTCTATTGTAGCCTATTTATTCAACTGCAGAGAGGAGGTGCAAACTGAAGGAGGCGAGTGAGAAGAGCAACATAACAAAGCTGCAACAATAGTTGGATGAACTCGCATTGTGATATAGAGTTAAAGAGCCATATGCCATAGAGCCAGCCCCTTCGGCTCACCTTATCCATGCTGAACATTCAGCCCGCAGTATTCAGCCCGCAGTACTCTAAACCTTTCCTACCCATACATCGTCCCCTACCCTACCCATAGCACCGGGCGTTACGTACGATGGCAGCCTCGCAAACAGTCTGTCTCGCCCTTCCCTTCGTTTGTTGTTTTTAGTTTGTTATTAAATGTATGTTTTAGTGTTTCTGTAGTTTTGTATTCAAGAGTCATAGAGTGATACATAGTGTGAAAACAGGGCCTTCGGCCCAACTTGCCCACGATTTCTAGAGCCACTTCCTTAAGTACCCTGGGATGCAGACCATCAGGCCCTGGGGATTTATTAGCCTTCAGTCCCATCAGTCTACCCAACACCATTTCCTGCCTAATGTGGATTTCCTTCAGTTCCTCCTTCACCCCAGATCCTCTGGCCACTAGTATATCAGGAAATACTGGCAAAGCACAGCAGGTCAGGCAGCAAATATGGAAAGAAAATCAGTTCACATTTCACATTTCACACCGATGATCAGCACAAAGGAGTTCTTTGATTCACAGGATCCACACTTCACGCTGCCTCAGAAAGGCAGCCGACATAATCGGAGAGTTTAAGAAGGAACTGCAGATGCTGGAAAATCGAAGGTACACAAAAATGCTGGAGAAACTCAGCGGGTGCAGCAGCATCTATGGAGCGAAGGAAATAGGCAACGTTTCGGGCCGAAACCCTTCTTCAGACTGATAGGGGGTGGGGGGGGGGGGGGGGGGAGAAGAAAGGAAAAAGGAGGAGCCCGAGGGCTGAGGAAGGGGAGGAGACAGCAAGGGCTAACAACATTGGGAGAATTCAATGTTCATGCCCCGAGAATGCAGACTCCCCAAGCGGAATATGAGGTGCTGTTCCTCCAATTTCCGGTGTTGCTCACTCTGGCCATGGAGGAGGCCCAGGAATGGGAGGGGGAGTTGAAGTGCTGAGCCACCGGGAGATCAGGTTGGTTATTGCGGACCGAGTGGAGGTGTTCGGCGAAACGATCGCCAAGCCTCCGCTTGGTCCCACCGATGTAGATCTGCTGACATCTAGAGCAGCGGATGCAATAGATGAGGTTGGAGGAGACTGCTTGGGTCCTTGAATGGAGTCGAGGGGGGAGGTAAAGCGACAGAGACTTGCCCCACCCTGGTCATTCCTTCTCCCTTCTCCCATCTGGTCAAAGATCTGCGTACCACCAGACTGAGGAATCGCTTCTTCCCCAATGTTGTTAGGCTGCTGAACCACCATTATATCAGCGGGGGTACTGTCCGATTCACCTCTTCCCCCCCCCCCCCCTCCCCCCCATTGTGGACACGTGATGTTGTCAATGGAAATGCTGCTCTACAATATTGAGAATCATATTCTGCTCGTTACATTTATCCACAGCACTATCTGATTTGATCGGAATGCATGTAAAACAAAGCTCGGTACACGTGACGCAAATAAACCTAAACTTAACGTTCCTGAAACTTTCTGTCTTCATGGCGGTCTGCCAATACTTGCTGTGTGCAGGAATGAACTGCAGATGCTGGTTTAAATCGAACGAGTTCAAGTTCAAGTGAGTTTATTGTCATGTGTCCCTGTATAGGACAATGACATTCTTGCTTTGCTTAAGCACACAGAAAATAGTAGGCATTTACTACAAAACAGATGAATATGTCCATATACCATGATATAAATATATATACACACATGAATAAATAAACTGGTAAAGTGCAAATAGCAGAAAGTGGTTGCTAATAATCAGAGTTTTATCCGAGCCAGGTTTAATAGCCTGATGGCTGTGGGGAAGTAGCTATTCCTGAACCTGGTAGTTGCAGTCTTCAGGCTCCTGTACCTTCTACCTGAAGGTAGCAGGGAGATGAGTGTGTGGCCAGGATGGTGTGGGTCTTTGATGATACTGCCAGCCTTATTGAGGCAGCGACTGCGAGGACACACAATGCTGGAGTAACTCAGTGGGACAGGCTGTGTCTCCGGAGAGAAGGAATGACACCCATCTCCTTTTCCCCCCTCAGCATAAACCTATGTCCTCTGGTTCTGAGTTCACCTACTCTGGGCAAGAGACTTTACCCAGCCTATTCCCCTCATGATCTCGTACACCTCTATAAGATCACCCCCTCATCCTTCCTTTCCTGCGGAGATGCTGCCTGTCCCGCTGAGTTACTCCAGCATTGTGTGTCCTCCTTCGATTTAAACCAGCATCTGCAGTTCTTTCCCACACACAGCAACTATTGGCAGAATATTTGAAGTGTTTTGCTTTTTACTGTAGAATTTGCGCAGCCTGATTGATTTAATCCATCGACACATCTTTAGTTAAGCTCCTCTGCCCTGGACTGACAAGCCAAGGATATCTCTCTGTGATACATTATCGGAATGACATGCGTTGAAGCAGATGTCTTCCACACTTCAATACACACACCAAGGCATATTGTACACCTGTACCTGTTTGCTTCAAAGTCAGCCATTGAAGGAAAGAGGACATCACTGTGCCACAGCCAGTATGGCCGTCGCCTTGAAGTGCCAGAGACGCCGGTTCAATCATTACCTCAGACGTTGTCTGTGTGTGTGTGTGTGTGTGTGTGTGTGTGTGCATTGCATGTTCTACCTGTGGCCAGGTGGGTATCCTCCATGTGTTCCCATTTCATAGGTTCTGGGAGCAGAGTAACACCAAGTCAACACCGCCTTCAGTCAGAGCTGATCTATCTTTTCTGCTCAACCCCATTTCCTCCCACATCCCTAAGATGTGCGGATTTGTAGGTTAATTGGCCTCTGTCCAAGTAGGGAGTTCCCTGTCGGTCTGCTCCTGGGCCTGGCCAAGATGGCCATTTGCGCATCCAGGCAGCTGGCAGTCGATGGCTGCACAGCAGTCGGCTGTCTGCCCACCCCATTTATGTGAAATGTCTTAAACTTTTCGTCGACAGTGGGCGTGACGCCGATGAGCGTAGCTTGACTTCTCCTGACGTAGATGCTGCCGTAGGTTGTCGCCAGGATGACATAGGTTGTCGCCAGGTGCTGACTTCGGTGAATTCCGTTGGCGACTACCTACGTCAAGCACGGGCGACTGAATTGTTTGACCTTGTCGCGGGCGGACGTAGGTTGTCGTAGGTGTGGTCGTAGGTGGACGTCCTAATGGCTCGCCAGTTGTCGGCAGCTTGCCGTAGCTGGACGTCAACTTGGTGGTAGATTGTTGTAGACATTGTCGTAGGGGGGGGGGGGGGGAAGGGTCCAGTCGCCCATTTTACAGTGACTTACTACCACGACCGTGCCTTTGCGGTTGCAGCTCCTAGACTGTGGAACAGCATCCCTCTTCCCATCAGAACTGCCCCCTCCATCAACTCCTTTAAGTCGAGACTTAAAGCTCATCTTTACTCCCAAGCCTTTCCTGACATCCTCTGAGCGAGGGCTACATGTATGTATTTATGTATGTACTTAATCTATGAACCAATGTTGTGTAACATTAGTACCTCCACCAATGTAAAGCACTTTGGCCAACGAGAGTTGTTTTTTAAATGTGCTATAGAAATAGAAGTAACTTGATGTGACTATAACAATCGCCAAAAAAATCTCCTAAGTGGGACAGGCCCATCAAGCACGCAAAACAACATACAAGTGGGGGAGGTTACGAGGGCCATGTTAAACTGCAAATCTTAAAATGATGTTCTAATCTGAAATTATCTTTTAACATCCAGATTATTACTGCCATTATATCCCTTGCTGATGCACTGCCAGATGTTTTAGCTGCAGAATCCACAAGAGGCACATTAAAGCATTAGATTAGCGGCACCAATCATAGCAGACACTAAAAATAATTCACTTAAGGTGAGAATGAATTAAAATTCAGCATCCAGTGATGGAGGTTGTGTGCTTGTCACCCTTGCTGAGATACGGTGAAAACTCAGCATTAAGCGCTGCAGTGTGCTGAATAATAGCAGTGTGGGTGAAATATCTCTCTATCTTGAGAACTTTTACTTTGGTTTTTTTCATTTGCTGTCACCTGCCACCCGTTCTGCTCCCGAAAGTCAGTCCTGGAGTCATACAGCAGAGAAACAGGCCATTCGGCCCAACTTCACCGACGACACCACTGTGGTTGGACGAATCACAGATGGGGACGAGTCAGAGTATAGAAGAGAGATCGATCGACTGACCAAATGGTGTCAACACAACAACCTGGCTCTCAACACCAGTAAGACCATGAAACTAATCGTGGACATTGGTAAAGGAAGGATGAGGACCCACAATCCTGATTATATCAACGGGACAATGGTGGAGAGGGTCAAAAACTTCAAATTCCTGGGTGTGCATATTTCCTAAGATCTTTCCTGGACCCAGCACACCGATGCAATTGTAAAGAAGGCACAACAACGACTCTACTTCCTGAGAAGTTAACGGAGATTCGGCATGTCGAAGAGGATTCTCCTAAACTTCTACAGGTGCACAGCAGAGAGCATTCTGACCGGTTGCATCGTGGCTTGGTTCGGCAACTTGAACGTCCAGGAGCGGAAAAGACTACAAAAAGTTGTGACCACTGCCCAGTCCATCACCGGCTCTGACCTCCCCACCGTCGAAGGGATCTATCGCAGTCGCTGCCTCAAAAAGGATGCCAAAATCATCAAGGACCCACATCATCCTGGCCACACACTCATTTCACCATTGCCATCAGGAAGAAGGTACAGGAGCCTGAAAACTGTAACATCCAGGTTCAGGAACAGCTTCTTCCCTACAGCCACCAGGCTATTAAACATAACAACGAATAAGCTCTGAGCTCTGAACTGCAAAAGACTATTATTATTGCACTATATTTGTTATTTATTGAACTTTTTCTATTTTTTGTCTCTTCCCCCGATATGTATTATGTTTACATATTTACATATTGTGTTGTGCTGCAGCAAGTAAGAATTTCATTGTCCCATCTGGGACATATGACAATAAAACACACTTGACTCTAGACTTTCCCATGCCCATCTACACTATTCCCACCTGCCCACGTTTTGGCCATATCCCTTAAAATCTTTCCTATCCATGTACCTGTCCAAATGTCTTTTAAATGTGGTTACTCGACCTGCCTCAACTTGCCTTCCCCTCGAAAACACTGTCAAAACGCCTGTTCTTCCTTGGGAAAACTTCAATGGTACCTCGTGGGGTACTGCCTTCCCCACCATCAAAGGGATTAATAGGAGGCGCTGTCTCAAAAAGGCAGCCAGCATCATCAGAGACCCACACCACATGCTTGTTTCACTCCTGCCGCCTGGAAGAAGGTACGGGAACCTGAAGACTACAAAGGTTGGGATCATGAATAACTTCTTCCCAACATACATCAGGCTATTGAATGCTACAGATAATGAAAGTCAATAGACAATAGGTGCAGGAGGAGGCCATTATTCCCTTTGAGCCAGCACTGCCATTCAATGTGATCATGGCTGATCATCCCCAATCAGTACCCCGTTCCTGCCTTCTCCCCATATCCCCTGGCTCCACTATTTTTAAGAGCCCTATCTAGCTCTCTCTTGAAAGTATCCATAGAACCTGCCTCCACCGCCCTCTGAGGCAGAGAATTCCACAGACTCACCACTCTCTGTGAGAAAAAGTGTTTCCTCGTCTCCGTTCTAAATGGCTTACTCCTTATTCTTAAACTGTGGCCCCTGGTTCTGGACTCCCGCAACATCGGGAACATGTTTCCTGCCTCTAGCGTGTCCAAGCCCTTAACAATCTTATATGTTTCAATGAGATGCCCTCTCATCCTTCTAAACTCCAGAGTGTACAAGCCCAGCTGCTCCATTCTCTCAGCATATGACAGTCCCGCCATCCCGGGAATTATCCTTGTAAACCTACGCTGCACTCCCTCAATAGCAAGAAAGGCCCTGAGTGGATGTGCAGAGGATGTTTCCACACCAGGGAGAGTCTAAGACCAGAGTGCACAGCCTCATAGTAAAAAGATATTCCTTTAGAAAGGAGATGAGGAGGAATTTCTTCAGCCAAGGGTGATGAATCTGTGGAATTCATTACTACACATGGCTGTGGAGGCCATGTCTTTGGGTATTTTTCAAGGGGAGATTGATAGGTTCTTGATTAATAAAGGGCCCGTACCACTTGCCGTTTTTTCGGCGACTGCCGGAATCATTGACTGACTTATCAGGTCACCAAAAAATTTGCGGCATGATGCGGCAGTGACGCGGCGTGACGACTTATTGACAAGTCTTTTGGCGACACTGATATGATGCCGGGAGTCGCCGAAGAAATCGCCAAGTGGGACACGCCCTTAAGGGTGTCAAAGATTACAGGGAGAAGGCAGGAGGATGGGGCTGAGAGAGATAGATCAGCCATAATTGAATGGAGGAGTGGAGTTGATGGGCCGAATGGCTCAATTCTGCTCCTATGACTTATGAACTCCAACTAAATTCTGACCTATGAACTGGCTTGAGTGCTCGAAAGATTTTTGGCTTTGTTTTGATTTTTCTTACACAAAATTGGGTTTAAAATTTAGTTATTGTACTTTTATTTTAATGTTTGTTTGTTATGTTCGACTGCAGTTGTACAGGGTCTTGGTGAGACCACACCTGAAGTATTGCGTACAGTTTTGATCCCCTAATCTGAGGAAGGACATTCTTGTCATAGAGGGAGTACAGAGAAGGTTCACCAGACTGATTCCTGGGATGTCAGGACTTTCATATGAAGAAAGACTGGATAGACTCGGCTTGTACTCGCTAGAATTTAGAAGATTGAGGGGGGATCTTATAGAAACTTATAAAATTCTTAGGGGGTTGAACAGGCTAGATGCAGGAAGATCGTTCCCGATGTTGGGGAAGTCCAGAACAAGGGGTCGCAGTTTAAGGATAAGGGGGAAATCTTTTAGGACCGAGATGAGAAAAACATTTTTTACACAGAGAGTGGTGAATCTGTGGAATTCTCTGCCACAGAAGGTAGTTGAGGCCAGTTCGTTGGCTATATTTAGGAGGGAGTTAGATGTGGCCCTTGTGGCTAAAGGGATGAGGGGGTATGGAGAGAAGGCAGGTACAGGATACTGAGTTGGATGATCAGCCATGATCATATTGAATGGCGGTGCAGGCTCGAAGGGCCGAATGGCCTACTCCTGCACCTATTGTCTATATTTCTATGTTATCTATTGTGTACTGTGTTTCCAAACGTGTTGTGCTGCTGAAAGTAAGACTTCACTGTCGTATTGCAGTACATACTAGAGCAAGTGCTGACCCGTTGGGCCCGCTGCCCCAACGAAACCTTCCACCAAACTGCGCGTGTGTGTGGCTGCCGCCTTCAAAGTTGTGCCATTGACGGCAGAAATTAAGTTAAAGTTAATAAATTGAAGGGAAAAAACCCACTCTTGACTCAAAATTTCTCCGAGATTTTACCCAAAACCTTCAATGTCGAGGCTATCGCAAGCCAAGTCTTGGCTGAGACAATGTGCGCAATCATTCAGCCAACGATTTGATGTCCGTTTCAGGTTATTAGGTTTGCTTGTTCGCTGTGATTATATCACAGTGTTGTTGCAAAGGAATAAGTCCAGCTCTGCTATACCACTGCCTGTATCTTCGCCACAGAAAATAGGAGCCATCGATCTTGTGGCCATGTACTTAAAATTGTTCATCTCACAGAAACGTTCAAAGCTGAAACTGACTGATACTTAATTGGGGTATTGCATGCAGTTCAGGATGCCCCATTACAGGAAATATGTGGAGGTTTGGACAGGGCGCAGATCAGGTTCACCAGAATGCCGCCTGGATTAGAGGGTTTCAGCGACAGGGAGAGGTTGGATAGATCTGGATCGTTTTCTCTGGAATGTCGGGGATTGAGGGCAGATGTGATGCAAGGGTACAAAATTAGGAGAGGCATAGAGAGGTAGTCAGAACCTGTTTCCCAGGGTGGAAGTGTCCAACAACATAGGGCATGGCTATAAGGTGAGAGGGGGAAAGAAAGTGAATAGGCATGTTGGCCTTCATAACAAGAGGAGTTGAATATAAGAGCAAAGAGGTCCTTCTGCAGTTGTACAGAGCCCTAGTGAGACCACACCTGCCTGGAGTATTGTGTGCAGTTTTGGTCCCCTAATTAGAGGAAGGACATTCTTGCTATTGAGGGAGTGCAGCGTAGGTTTACAAGGTTAATTCCCGGGATGGCGGGACTGTCATATGCTGAGAGAATGGAGCAGCTGGGCTAGTATACTCTGGAGTTTAGAAGGATGAGAGGATATCTCATTGAAACATATAAGATTGTTAAGGGTTTGGACACGCATGAGGCAGGAAACATGTTCCCGATGTTGGGGGAGTCCAGAACCAGGGATCACAGTTTAAGAATAATGGATAAGCCATTTAGAATGGAGACGAGGAAACACATTTTCTCACAGAGAGTGGTGAGTCTGTGGAATTCTCTGCCTCAGAGGGCGGTGGAGGCCGGTTCTCTGGATACTTTCAAGAGAGAGCTAGATAGGGCTCAGGGGATATGGGGAGAAGGCAGGAACGGGGTACTGATTGGGGATGATTAGCCATGATCACATTGAATGGCGGTGCGGACTCGAAAGGGCCGAATGGTCTACTCCTGCACCTATTGTCTATTGGCAAGTTTTTTTTACAGAGAGTGTTTGAGGCAGATACAATAGTGGTGTTTAAGAGGCTTTCGGATAGGCTCATGGAAGTGCAGGGGATAGAGGGACACGGGCAGGTGAGCTCCGTTTAACTTCGTATCATGTTCGGCACAGGAGTTGTGGGCTGGGAGCCTCTTTACACTGCCGTACTGTGCTAAGTTCTGTGACAGGGCTTTCATTAATCAGTTCATTGCAATTTCAAACGGCGCCGTTTGGTTGGAGCAACACCAACAAGTTCCCTTTGAAGCCTGGCCAAGCTGGCCATCCGCGAGTCACGGCGCCATGCGGAACAGGGCTTTGCCCGAGCCAGATGCCTGCCCCTTTGCCGGGGTTAGGTTCACGCCAGGGTGGTGTTACATAGAAACATAGAAAATAGGTGCAGGAGTAGGCCATTCGGCCCTTCGAGCCTGCACCGCCATTCAATATGATCATGGCTGATCATCCAACTCAGTATCCCGTACCTGCCTTCTCTCCATACCCCCTGATCCCTTTAGCCACAAGGGCCACATCTAACTCCCTCTTAAATATAGCCAATGAACTGGCCTCAACTACCTTCTGTGGCAGAGAATTCCACAGATTCACCACTCTCTGTGTGAAAAATGTTTTTCTCATCTCAGTCCTAAAAGACTTCCCTCTTATCCTTAAACTGTGACCCCTTGTTCTGGACTTCCCCAACATCGGGAACAATCTTCCTGCATCTAGCCTGTCCAACCCCTTAAGAATTTTGTAAGTTTCTATAAGATCCCCCCTCAATCTCCTAAATTCTAGCGAGTACAAGCCGAGTCTATCCAGTCTTTCTTCATATGAAAGTCCTGACATCCCAGGAGTGGGTGCACAGTAGTTATTTAGTATAATTGTAAGGATTGTAACATAGTTGGTGATTTTGTACTATGGTGGTGAGTGTGTTACCACAATTACATGATCGTAATTAAATAAATTATTTATGATACAACAAAAAAAACAAGTTCCCTTTGCCTGGCTTAGAGAATGTCACTAAGCAGGTCTTATGACTGACTCGTTGAGTTGAGAATTGTTTCAGAAGGGGAAGATTAACTCCCACATGTCAGAAACAACTGGCAGGGAAATACCTTGTTGTCTGCACAGCCTGTCCTACACAACTATAATTAGATGTATCTCTTCAATCTGGAGGGAGGTGATAGGAATAAAATGGGTTCAGCATATTGTGTCGTTTGCCCTTCCGTTGTTTGTACTGCCCCATCCCCTCTTCCCCGGACCCCACACGGACTCGCACCATTTCTCCCCTTCCCATTCCCCTTACACCGACATTCCCTCCCACGGTTTCACAGTACACACCCCGTCTTACACCTTTCCTCTTTTCCATCTCCGACCTTTGTCTAACCATCTGCAGTTTAAATAACTATCCTCACCTGTACCAACCTCTCACTCGCCACGCTCTGTACTGCCCCTCTTTGGAGAGTTGTGAATCTGTGGAATTCTCTGCCTCAGAGGGCAGTGGAGGCCGGTTCTCTGGATGCTTTCAAGAGAGAGCTAGATAGGGCTCTTAAAAATAGCGGAGTTAGGGGATATGGGGAGAAGGCAGGAACGGGGTACTGATTGTGGATGATCAGCCGTGATCACATTGAATGGCTCGAAGGGCCGAATGGCCTACTCTTGCAACTATTGTCTATTGAACTTCAGCGGCAACTTTTTCACTCAGAGGGTGATCTGTATCTAAAGGGGTTGCCAGAGGAAGCTATGGAAGAGAATACAATTGTGGCTTTTAAAAGACATTTGGACAGATGCATGGATAGGAAGAGTGCTGAGGGCTAAGGGCCGAACACGGCTGGATGCGGCTAGTCTTGGTTGGCATGGACAATGTGGGCCGAAGGGCCTGTTTCTGCACTGTGTCGCTCCATGATTCCACGACCCTGGTGTACTAATGCCTGTCATCTCCTCTCCCTGCGCAGGTCCTGACGAGGCAGCCACAAGGAGTTGGAGGAAGAGGGAGGAGAAGCCGAGAGGGAAACAGAGGGAAGAGCGCGGTGCTCCTGGCCCGCAGATGGAGCCGGAACCGTAGCCATGGAGCCGGTTTAGACCCCGATGCGTACCCGGGGCGGGGCGGGAGGGAGGGGAAGATGACACAGCACCTCCCGCCCAGCCAGAGCCGCCAGTTCCACGCCGAGTCACGCCGCCCGGACTACAGCGCCCGCCATTGCCCCGGACCACCCACCGCCCCAACAGGCCCGGAGCCTGGTGCCGTGCATCGAGTTGGACAACCCCTCACCCACTCTTGGCCCGACGTGGACATCGGGGAGTGAGTCTGTTGGACAATACGACTGAGCAGAGTCACCCACTGCTCCCCGACCTTTCCTTTTTACCTCGCCCTGACTTTTATTTAACCCCAATTGACTTTTTTTATCTCCACTCTTGAGTTTTCTTTTCACCCTAACTTTTATTTAACCTCTGCACAACTTTTTTTTACCTCACATTGACATTTTTTTAACCTCGCTCTCTTTTTTAACTCTACCTTGACTTTTTTTTTAACCCCACCCTGATTTTCTTTTACCCCCAACTGACTTTTCAAACTTAATTTTGACTTATTTTTGCCTCCTTATTTATTTTTTACCTCACCTTAAATTTTTTTTTACCTCACCTCTACTCTGACAATTCTTTTTACCTCAACCCCCCCCTACCCCCCCAGTGGAAGACGCCATTGGACACCAAGGCCTCGTCTCCATCAGTGGTGATCGTCTCTTCCCGTCGCTTTGGGGTAAAGAGTCGTCCGCCATTTTACGGGGCCATCAACAACCCCCTCCTCCCCCCCCCCCCCACCCCCAGGTCTTGTCCAGGTAGGCTCCATGCCTCGCCCGTCCCGTCAGAGGCCAAGCGAAGGCCTCTGAGGCCAAACGCGGGGAGGAAAGGAATCCAACAACAACAACAACAGTTAGGGCGCTGTCGGCGAGCCGACCTCCCTCCCACAAAGCCGAGGTTGTCCTTGTGAGGGAGGGAGGGAGGCGGGAATAATGGTCAGTCGGCAGGGCAACCGTCCACTGGTTTCCAACGTTCACTCCCACTCGGAGCCCGCCATGACGGTCAGGTCGGTGCTGTTGAAGCGCGACCCCGGGCGCTCGATGGAGGGCGAGAGGATTCACCACCGCCGGCGGCACAAGACGCAGCAGGTCCGCTTCAAGGACTTGGCCGACGGGCCTGAGGAGGTGGTGGTGGGGGGGAGGACTCCCGAGGGCAATTGCCAAGGGATGCCGGCCCTTCGGAACTGGTACCCGGCCCGGCCCTGCTCCCTCACCCTCCCCATGCCCCGCAAGGCCTGCATGAGCACCGCCATCCAGACCTCGCCCAGCCTCCAGAAACACTTCCCCGCCTGCCGCGCCCGGAGTAAGAGCGTCAGCGACCTGGGCGCGGAGGACGATAAGGAGGAAGGAGGGGACCCTCCGTCCGACCACTGCCCCGCCCCCGAGCTGGCGGAAGGCCAGGATGCGGAGGAGGAGGAGGGGGAAGAGGACCATGAAGGGGTGGTCAAGGAGCAGCAAGAGGCAGCGATGAATGGGAGGATGGTGGAGACAGTGGCCACGGCCTGCAGGGAACACTGTCCTTCCACCCAAGATAGAGAGAAGGTTTGTGAGAAGACCTCTGAGGAGGTCTCCGAGAAGGTATTGGAGGAGGTCTCCCAGAAGGTCCAAGACTACAACTCCAACGGTTCTTCTGCATGCCATCGCGCTAAAGATACCACCGTTCCCAAGGCGGTCCCAGATACCCTCTTGGAGGGCAACTTCAAAGCATTTATAGCCGGGCAGCACTGTGCAACTAAGGGTGTGAGAATCCTCTCTGCCAAACCCTGCTCTCCCATCTCCAAGGTGAGTCCGCCATCATCCAAAGACAATGACATGGACAGGTACTCACTGAGCCAGAGGCCGTGCCACAAACTGAAAGCTCCGCGGCACGATTTGGACGGGGACCTTTCCGACTACGGAAAGACGGAGCCTAGCCCAACGAACCCCAACCACACTCTCGCCAAGGACCAAGTTTGCACCTTCCCCAAATCCTGCTTGAAAACTCCGCTCAATCCCAAACAGCCTGGCGTCTCCCATCGGACCGACCAATCTCAGCTCTGCATCTCGGTGGTGGACCACTCGCAACCGACCGATGTCAAGAACCAACCATCCCAGCCTCTCGCCAAGTCTCCTGTCCGATCGGGAGAAGGCCACTCGGGGCCGGCACTGAAGGCCGACGTCCGACTGGAACTCGTGCTGAGTGGTGGAAACCCTCAGGCCAATGCGACAGAGCCGGCCGCTGCAACAGGGAGCCAAGGGCCTAAGTCAGGTCGGAATACTCAATATGAAATCACTTCTCTCCAGTCCAGACTACAGAACATGGAGGATGTCCTGCAGACCAGCCAGCAGACCATCAAGGTTCTACTGGATGTCATTCAAGACCTGGAGAAGAAGGAAGCTGTTAGAGATGGGTAGGTACCTGATCTTTTGTTGACTTAGTCCTCTGGATACTTTCAAGAGAGAGCTAGATGGGGCTAAAGATAGCGGAGTCGGGGGATATGGGGAGAAGGCAGGAACGGGGTACTGATTGGGGATGATCAGCCATGATCAAAATGAATGGCGGTGCTGGCTCGAAGGGCCGAATGGCCTACTCCTGCACCTATTGTCTATTGTCTAAGTTAATGAGTGATAGGAGCAGAATTAGACCATTCGGCCCATCAAGTCTACTCCGCCATTCAATCATGCCCTCTCAACCCCATTCTACTGCCTTCTCCCCATAACCCTTGACACCCCTTGACTAATCAAGAAATATCTATCTCTGCCTCAAAATTATCCATTGTCCTGCTGTACCAGCTATGGCTCAATGGGCATAGATATATGCAGCTCGGATACAGGCCATTCGTCCCAAATTGTCCATGGTGGCTTCCAGAGCTTCCAGAGTTCAACTTGCCTGTGGTTGGTCCATGTCCCTATAAACGTTTTCTATCCATGGGCCTGAAAGATGGGTCTTTCAAATGTTGTAATTCTACCACCTCTACCACTTCTGTCCGTGGGAGTTTGAATGTTCATGCAGGTGCAGCAGGCAGTGAAGAAAGCGAATGGTATGTTAGCATTCATAGCAAAAGGATTTGAGTATAGGAGCAGGGAGGTTCTGCTGCAGTTGTACAGGGTCTTGGTGAGACCACACCTGGAGTATTGCGTACAGTTTTGGTCTCCTAATCTGAGGAAAGACATTCTTGCCGTAGAGGGAGTACAGAGAAGGTTCACCAGACTGATTCCTGGGATGGCAGGACTTTCATATGAAGAAAGACTGGATAGACTCGGCTTGTACTCACTAGAATTTAGAATATTGAGGGGGGATCTTATAGAAACGTACAAAATTCTTAAGGTGTTGGACAGGCTGGATGCAGGAAGATTGTTCCCGATGTTGGGGAAGTCCAGAACAAGGGGTCACAGTTTAAGGATAAGGGGGAAATCTTTTAAGACCGAGATGAGAAAAACATTTTCCACACAGAGAGTGGTGAATCTCTGGAATTCTCTGCCACAGAAGGTAGTTGAGGCTAGTTCATTGGCTATATTTAAGAGGGAGTTAGATGTGGCCCTTGTGGCTAAATGGATCAGGGGGTATGGAGAGAAGGCAGGTACAGGATACTTAGTTGGATGATCAGCCATGATCATATTGAATGGCGGTGCAGGCTCGAAGGGCCGAATGGCCTACTCCTGCACCTATTGTCTATGTTTCTATGTTCTCCCAGTGAACGTGCGGATTTTCCCTCCGGATGCTCCAATTTCCTCCCACATCCCAAAGATATGCGGGTTTGTAGGTTAATTGTCCGTTGTAAATTACTGCTGGTGTGTAGGGAGTGGATGTGAATGTGGGATAACATCGAACTATGAACGGATGATCGATAGTCAGCGTGGACTTAGAGTCATAGAGTGATACAGTGTGGAAATGGGACCTTCAGCCCAACTTGCCCACACCAGCCAACAATGTCCCAGCTACACTAGTCCCACTTGCCTGCGCTTGGTCCATATCCCTCCAAACATGTCCTATCCATGTACCCGTCTAACTGTTTCTCAAACGATGGATAGTCCCAGCCTCAACTACCTCCCCAGGCAATTTGTTCCATTCACCCACCACCTTTTGTGTAAAAAAGTTACTCCTCGGATTCCTATTAAATCTTTTCCCCTTCACCTTGAACCTATGTCCTCTGGTTCTACTCTGGGTAAAAGACTCAGTGCACCTACCCGATCTATTCCTCTCCTGATCTTGTATACTTCTATAAGATCTCCCCTCATCCTCCTGCGCTCCATGGAATAGATACCCAGCCTACTTAACCTCTCCCTATAGCTCACACCCTCTAGTCCTGGCAACATCCTCGTGAATCTTTTCTGAACCCTTTCAAGCTTGACAACATCTTTCCAATAACACGGTGCCCAGAACTGAACACAATATTCTAAATGTGGTCTCACCAACGTCTTATACAACTGCAGCATGACCTCCCAACTTCTATACTCAATACTGTGACTGATGAAGGTCAAAGTAGATACTTGAGGCAAAGGGTCTGTTTCAATGCTGTATCTCGAAACTAAACTAAATCAAGATCTGCCATCTAGTTTTATACTCCCTTACCCTGAGGAAAAGACTGTCATCTTATCTACGTCCCTTATGAATGTACATACCTTCAGCTTCCTTCACACCAGGGAAAATGTATTGTCACGTGTACCGAGGTACAGTGAACAGCTTTTGTTGCATGCTAACCAGTCAGCAGAAAGACTATACATGATTACAATTGATACATTTACAGTGTACAGATACATGATAAGGGAATTGCATTTAGTGCAAGGTCAAGGTCATATCTTTCTTCATCCTATCCTTATCTGCCTAAATGTTTCTTAACCATTGTGATAGTACCTGCTTGAGAGAGAATAGGTTTGAGATGAGAGGCGCAAAGTTTAAAAGAGAAGGGCAGGGCATTTTTTTACTCAGAGGGTGAAAAGTGCCGGGGGTGGTGGTTGAGGAAGATTCGATAATGGCATCTGGATAGGCACATGGACATGCTAGGAAAGCAAAGGTTTAGAGGGATACGGGCCAAATGCGGGCAAGTGGGGAAGGTAGGCTGAGGTGCATGTTTTCCTTGCTGTATGATTCAATGACTCTTATATGTGGAGGGGTATAGATTATGTTTTTTACACAGAGGGCCGTGAGTTCTTAGAACGCGCTGCTGGGAGGGGTGGTGGTGGAGGCAGATACGATAGTGGCTGTTAAGCGGTTTATGAATAGGCAAATAGATATGCAGGAAATGGAGGGATATGAATAATATGTAGGCAGGTAAGAGTTGGTCTTCACATCATAAAGAATTGATTTTATGGAGGTGTATAAAATCGTGAGAGGAATAGATCGGGTAGATGCACAGAGTCTCTTGCCCAGAGTAGGTGAATCGAGGACCAGAGGGCATAGGTTTAAGGTGAAGGGGGAAAAGGTTTAATAAGAATCTGAGGGGTGACTTTTTCACACAAAGCTGCCAGAGGAGGTAGTTGAGGCAGGAACTAGCGCAACATTTATGAAACAGTTAGTTTGACAGGTACATGGATAGGACAGGTTTGGAGACTTGGACTAAACACAGGCAGGTGGGACTTGTTGGCAGGTGTGGGCAAGTTGGGCTGAAGGGCCTGTTTCCATGCTGTATCATTCTATGACTGACATCATGTTCAGCCCAGACATTGTGGGCCAAAGGGCTTGTTCTTGTGCCAGAGTGAGCACCACCGGAAATTGGAGGAGCAGCACCTCATATTCCGCTTGGGCAGTCTGCACCCTAGCGGCATAAACATTGAATTCACCAATTTCCGGTAGCCCTTGCTGTCTCCTCCCCTTCTCAGCTCTCCCTCAGCCCTCGGGCTCCTCCTCATCCTTTTTCCTTTCTTCTCCCCGTCCCCCCATCCCCCACCCTGCATGTCTGAAGAAAGGTTTTGGCCTGAAACTTTGCCTATTTCCCTCGCTCCATAGATGCTGCTGCACCCGAAGAGTTTCTCCAGCACTTTTGTCTTCCTTTGATTTTCCAGAATCTGCAGTTCCTTCTTAAACACTTGTGCTGTACTGTTCTATGTTGTATCTCGGAGAGAGAGAGAGAGAGAAGGTGGAAATATTAGTTTTATCCATCACAGTGAGCAATGCTGATTCCACTGTGATGGATGTTTGTGTTAAACTCTATGGTGTATTGTGTCATTTTTTACTTGTATGGCCATATGGTAACTGAAATATCACCATACCTTAATTAGTGCATGTGACAATAAATGTGAACGTGAACTAGTAGCGTGACTCTCCCTCCATACTGCAATGTATGGTTGACTTTAGTTGCTAATGCGCCCATTGAGCCACAACTGAGAGCAGAATGGGGACATGGATATGTATCATTTACAATGATGCCTTTGGCTTAAAACATTTCTCTGTCCTAAACCCCTCAATCCATAAATGATGCTGTGGGATATTAATGCTCAAATGCCTAAAGCGATGTTCTGAAACTTCAATGGCATTCAAATTGAACAGCTTTACTGCACACTAAAATAATACATGAAAGATATTCTAATATCGCCTGGATTTTATAAGACTGATTCATTTCAGGTGACTAATTTTTTTAACTGTGTGCCCTCTGATATCTGATACTCCCATCAGAGCACCAATTTTGCCCGGGTCGAAATTGGCCCAAATCCCATTTAAGCTCGCAGTTTAAAAGCTTCAATTAATCGTTCGGAGAAGGACATCGGTGTAAGATAAGGACATTGGAGAGGAAGCGATCACATGTTCACTGTCTGTTGCTAATAACACGGCAAACAGATTTACTAAAGCAGTGAATGAGACTGTTACAAAAGGTATTGGGGAACAAATCAAGCCGCTTGCCCAGGCTGTAAAGGGCCTGCCCCACTTAGGGATTTTTTTCGGCGACTGCCGGCGTCATTGACTGACGTATCAGGGTCGTCGAAAGATTTTGAACATTTCAAAATCCAGCGGCGACAAAAAAAAGTTGCGACACTTGAGGAGACACCGCGCGTCTATACGTTACCGCCGCATCACGCCACGACTTTCTCAGTGACCCAACACGTCAGTCAATGTTGCCGACAGTCGCCGAAAAAATCGGCCAAGTGGGACAGGCCCTTAAGAGACGTCTGAACCGCACAAAGACTCCTGACTGGGGCTCAGGGAAATTTACTACAATCTTTGTTTAATGTGTTCTTCCCCCCCCCCCCCCCCCCCCCGCCCCTCCCCACAAGGAGTGCAATGACAAAAACTAGAAGGCATGGCGTACACGTGAAAGAAGGAAATTTAAAAGGAGATGCGCGCAGCCAATATTTTTTTACACAGAGACTGGTGCTGCCAGGGTGGTGGTGGAGGCAGATACGATAGTGGCTGTAATGGCAACTTCAAACTTTTCCAAGCTTCAGCTTTTCATTGCCGTTACTATGCAGGCAGGGAGGTCTAGAACTTAATTGATTCTGTATTGGTTGTGCAGACAAAGTAGAGAACGCACCAGATCCTCTTTATACATATACAAATTGTAGCTCTCCGTTCTTACTATCTGATCTGGTCAAAACTGTATTCTTTCTCCTGTGCCCGCTCCAGTCTAATTTGACCACCCCCTGTGGTTTCGCTATGTGTAACGTTCATCTACGTCTCAAAAGCCCACCTCCAGGGGTTCATAATAATTCTGCAAGCAATTTCTGGACAAAATTATAAAATATGCTAACAGTACGTAGCCTAAGCATGAATGGCTCCGACACTGGTGTTTAAGAGGCTTTTAAATAGGCACATAGAAACATAGACAATAGGTGCAGGAGTAGGCCATTCGGCCCTTCGAGCCTGCACCGCCATTCAATATGATCAAGGTTGATCATCCAACTCAGTATCCCGTACCTGCCTTCTCTCCATACCCCCTGATCCCTTTAGCCACAAGGGCCACATCTAACTCCCTCTTAAATATAGCCAATGAACTGGCCTCAACTACCTTCTGTGGCAGAGAATTCCACAGATTCACCATTCTCTGTGTGAAAAATGTTTTTCTCATCTCGGTCCTAAAAGACTTCCCTCTTATCCTTTAACTGTGACCCCTTGTTCTGGACTTCCCCAACATCAGGAATAATCTTCTTGCAACTAGCCTGTCCAACCCCTTAAGACTTTTGTAAGTTTCTATAAGATCCCCCACCCTCAATCTTCTAAATTCTAGCGAGTACAAGCCGAGTCTATCCAGTCTTTCTTCATATGAAAGTCCTGCCATCCCAGGAATCAGTCTGGTGAACCTTCTCTGTACTCCCTCTATGGCAAGAATGTCTTTCCTCAGATTAGGAGACCAAAACTGTACGCAATACTCCAGGTGTGGTCTCACCAAGACCCTGTACAACTGCACATGAATGTGCAGAGAATGGAGTGGTGCGCATTACATGCAGGCAGATGAAAGGAGTTGATCTTGGCATCATGTTTGGCACAGACATTGTGAGCTGAAGGGTCTGTTTCAACTGTACTGGTGGAAGAATTAGACAATTGATCAGAAACAACCCTTTTCTACAGTAACCCATATGGGTTACTTGATCACATTGAATGGCAGTGCTGGCTCGAAGGGCCAAATGGCCTACTCCTGCACCTAGTGTCTATTGTCTATTGATGGACTAGACTAGACCCATATCTGCAGTTGTACAGGGCCTTAGTGAGACCACACCTGGAGTATTGTGTGCAGTTTTGGTCCCCTAATTTGAGGAAGGACATTCTTGCTATTGAGGGAGTCCAGTGTAGGTTTACAAGGTTAATTCCCGGGATGGCGGGACTGTCATATGCTGAGAGAATGGAGCTGCTGGGCTTGTATACTCTGGAGTTTAGAAGGATGAGAGGTGATCTTATTGAAACATATAAGATTATTAAGGATTTGGACACACTAGAGGCAGGAAACATGTTCCCGATGTTGGGGGGAGTCCAGAACCAGGGGCCATGGTTTAAGAATAAGGAGTAAGTCATTTAGAACAGAGATGAGGAAACACTTTTTCTCACAGAGAGCTCTTAAAGATAGCGGAGTCACGGGATATGGAGAAAAGGCAGGAACGGGGTACTGATTGGGGTTGATCAGCCATGATCACATTGAATGGTCGTGCTGGCTCGAAGGGCCGAATGGCCTACTGGTTCATGTTGCTACTTATCGACACTCTTTTTTGCACTCTCATTAAATGGCCTACTCCTGCACCTATTGTCTATTGGTATCACTCTAGTCCAGTGCTTCTTAAACTGGTGAATGGTTCACCCAAGGGTGAATGGTTCACCCAAGGGTGAATGAAATTATTTTGGGGTGAATTAGTTAATTTATGTTTTTTGCTCATGTGACAAAATAAATCATATACAAAGTTATACACAAGGGAGAATAAGACAAATTTCCAAAAATCATAAGAAAAGTTAGTCGAGGGTGAATGTAATTTTGTGCTAAAGACTCAAGGGTGAATGACACTGAAATAGTTTAAGAAGCACTGCGTCTAGTCTATCAAGAATGTGTCTGGTATCACTCCAAGTTTTTTGTTCCAATGTCTCATTCAAAAGATAGCAACTAAGGTGGACGTTTGCCCCACTTAGTATGTGCCAACTCTTTGAAAGAGCTCTGCATTCAGTCTCACTCCCCTATTTCTTCTGCCTTCGTAGCCTCTTATTATGTATTTTTTTGTTTTACTGAATGGTTTATGTGATTAATACAACACGAGCAATGTCATTTATAGTCCACGAATAATTGCCCATATTTTACAATACAAATTGCCTAAATGGCAATAAGAAACTGCGGGGATCCTGACAGGGACAATGCCTTTCAGGGTTTTCATTTTTGGCGGAAATATCCATGGAATTAAAATTCTACAAACATAATTTCACACAGAGGGCGGTGAGTGGAAGGAACGGGCTGCCAGAGGAGGTAGTTGAGGCAGGTACTGTCACAACATTCAAAATACCTTTGGACAGGTGCATGGATAGGACAGGTTTAGAGAGATATGGGCCTGAGGTACCTGAGAGGTAATAGGCAATAGACAATAGGTGCAGGAGTAGGACATTCGGCCCTTCATGCCAGCACCGCCATTCAATGTGATCATGGCTGATCATCCCCAATCAGTACCCCGTTCCCGCCTTCTTGGAACATAGAAAATAGGTGCAGGACCCCAGATGTGGTCTCACCAGAGCCTTATACAACTGCAGAAGAACCTATACTGAAATCCTTAAATGAATCAAGGGGATATGGGTACTGATTGTGGATGATCAGCCATGATCACATTGAATGGTGGTGCAGGCTCGAAGGGCCAAATGGCCTACTCCTGCATCTATTGTCTATTATAGATACATAGAAACATAGAAAATAGGTGCAGGAGGAGGCCATTCGGCCCTTCGAGTCAGCACCGCCATTCATTGCGATCATGGCTGAAATTCCCCCAATCAATAACCAGTGCCCGCCTTCTCCCCATATCCCTTGACTCCACTAGCCCCTAGAGCTCTATCTAACTCTCTCTTAAATCCATCCAGTGACTTGGCCTCCACTGCCCTCTGTGGCAGGGAATTCCACAAATTCACAACTCTCTGGGTGAAAAGGTTTTTTCTCACCTCAGTCTTAAATGGCCTCCCCTTTAATCTAAGACCGTGGCTCCTGGTTTTGGACTCGCCCAACATTGGGAACATTTTTCCTGCATCTAGCTTGTCCAGTCCTTTTATAATGTTATATGTTTTTATAAGATAGCCCCCTCATCCTTCTAAACTCCAGTGAATACAAGCCTAGTTAATCCAAAAGCACTGTTCAACCCAAGACATGCAACGTTTGATGTGTTGATGTTTAATGGTGGATGGCTGTTTGTCGGGTTGGAGGCAGGTGACTAGTGGGGTGCCTCAGGGATCTGTGTTGGGTCCTTTGTTGTTTGTCATGTACATCAATGATCTGGATGAAGGGGTGGTAAATTGGATTAGTAAGTATGCAGATGATACCAAGATAGGGGGTGTTGTGGATAATGAAGAGGATTTCCAAAGTCTACAGAGTGATTTAGGCCATTTGGAAAAATGGGCTGAAAGATGGCAGATGGAGTTTAATGCTGATAAATGTGAGGTGTTACACCTTGGCAGGACAAATCAAAATAGGACGTACATGATAAATGGTAGGGAATTGAAGAATACAGTTGAACAGAGGGATCTGGGAATAACCTTGCATAGTTCCTTGAAGGTGGAATCTCATATAGATAGGATGGTAAAGAAAGCTTTTGGTATGCGAGCCTATATAAATCAGAGTATTGAGTATAGAAGCTGGGATGTAATGTTAAAATTGTACAAGGCATTGGTGAGACCAAATCTGGAGTATGGTGTACAATTTTGGTCGCCCAATTATAGGAAGGATGTCAACAAAATAGAGTACAGAGGAGATTTACTAGAATGTTGCCTGGGTTTCAACAACTAAGTTACAGAGATAGGTTGAATAAGTTAGGTCTTTATTCTCTGGAGCGCAGAAGGTTAAGGGGGGACTTGATAGAGGTCTTTAAAATGATGAGAGGGATAGACAGAGTTGATGTGATCAAGCTTTTCCCTTTGAGAATAGGGAAGATTCAAACAAGAGGACATGACTTCAGAATTAAGGGACAGAAGTTTAGGGGTAACATGAGGGGGAACTTCTTTACTCAGAGAGTGGTAGCGGTGTGGAATGAGCTTCCGGTGGAAGTGGTGGCGGCAGGTTCGTTGGTATCATTTAAAAATAAATTGGATAGGCATATGGATGAGAAGGGAATGGAGGGTTATGGTATGAGTGCAGGCAGGTGGGACTAAGGGAAAAAAGTTGTTCGGCACGGACTTGTAGGGCCGAGATGGCCTGTTTCCGTGCTGTAATTGTTATATGGTTATATGGTTTGCACAGTGAACTGTTACAGTGAGCATCTGTGAAGGTTTTGCCGGTGAAGAGAATCACTGTGCAGTTTGGTCTGACATTAATTCCCACGTGCTTTGAAGAGGAGATTAGCCGGTATGAAATGACCACTTTGACTTTGAGCACTTTGCAATTTGATCGGCCGAGGTAAATGGGTCAACTTAAAGATCTTTTTCACCCCAGCTGGCCTCCAATTCCCACGATGAGCAGGCGAGGGATAGAAAGGGATTTCAAACACATCAAAAAGAGCAAAGAATAATTGTTACTCAGGGTTTTGACTGGTTGAAAGATACAGCGTGGAAATAGACCCTTCAGCTCATGCAGACCATCGATCACCCGTTCACACTAGATCAACGCCATCCCACTTTCTCATTGAATCTCTGCACACCAGGAGCAATCTATAGAGGCCAATTAACCTATAACCCCGCGCGTCTCAGGGATGTGTGACTCAACCGGAGCCACTGGGGGAAACCCACGGAGCCTCAGGAAGAACGTGCTAACTCCCCACAGATAGCATCCGAGGTCAGGATTGAACACGGGTCTCTGGTGCTGCGAGGCGGAGCTTCCACCAGCTGTGCCACTGTGTCGCAGTGGTATTGAATTAAAGTCCCAATGCAGGCAGAGAGATGAGCAAAGAGAGCATATGGATTTTAGGTAGAAATCGAATGCAAGAGTCAACGAAATCATGATGCGTCTCTCCAGGACTTTGGCTAGGGTGCATATGGAGTATTTTGTGCCGTTCTTGCTGCCCCATTACATGAAAGAGAGGGTGCAGAGTTGTTTTACCAGAATGCTGCCTGGATTAGAGGGGTTCCACTACAGGGAGAGGTTGGATAACCTTTCCAGGAACAATACCGAAGGTGCAGGATCAGTTCATTCCAAAGAGGAAGATTCCAAGGGGAGTAAGGGGCGACCGTGGCTGACAAGGGAAGTCAGGGACAGTATAAAAATAAAAGAGAAGAAGTATAACGTAGCAAAGATGAGCGGGAAGCAAGAGGATTGGGAACCTTTTATAGACAATAGACAATAGACAATAGGTGCAGGAGTAGGCCATTCTGCCCTTCGAGCCAGCACCGCCATTCAATGTGATCATGGCTGATCATCCCCAATCAGTACCCCGTTCCTGCCTTCTCCCCATATCCCCTGACTCCGCTATTTTTAAGAGCCCTATCTAACTCTCTCTTGAAAGTATCCAGAGAACCTGCCTCCACCGCCCTCTGAGGCAGAGAATTCCACAGACTCACAACTCTCAATGAGAAAAAGTGTTTCCTTGTCTCCGTTCTAAATGGCTTACCCCTTGTTCTAAAACTGTGGCCCCTGGTTCTGGACTCCCCCAACATCGGGAACATGTTTCCTGCCTCTAGCGTGTCCAAGCCCTTAACAATCTTATATGTTTCAATAAGATCCCCTGTTGACAGAGCAACCTTTAGTCTCAGGGTGGAAATGTCAAAGACTAGAGCTTTATGGGCCTGCCCCACTTAGGCCACTCTTTAGGCAACTGCCAGGGACTAGTTTTAATGGAATTCACCTACAACACCTGGCCGCAACCTACAACAGCAAACATTGTCGCCACTGTTTCCGATACTTTTTCAACATGTTGAAAATTTTGTAGCAGTAGCCTGTGGTCGCCCAAAATAGTGGGACAGGCCCCTTCAGGTGAAAGGGACAAAGTTTAAAGGAGATGTGCAGAAATGTTTTTGTAAACAGAGAACGGTGAGTGGCTGGAACCCACTGCATGGGGGATGGTGGTGGTGAAGCAGCTAAGATCAGCATTTAAGATAAAATGGGCATTTAAGAAGATTTTATGCAGGCACGTTTTTGTTACACAGTGGGGGACTGGGTGTCACTTCAAGGCAGAGGAAAGTGTTTTCAACGGCATCATATTGGGCATGGGCAACGTGGGCTGAATGGCCTGTTCTTGTGATGTACCGTTCCGTGGAATGTCACCTCTCAGAAAATAGGTTGAGGTGGCCCAGTGGCGTGTTTTGTACAGCTTCTGCCTCATAGATTGACCCGGGTTCAATCCTGACCTGGAGTGCTGTCTGTGTGGAGTTTGCACATTCTCCCTGTGATCATGTGTAACTTGGTATCATGCTCAACTTGGTGATGGCGCACCAATGGACCTGTCCCTGTGCTGTACAGTTCTATATGCTATTTATTCCTGAGGAACTTAGAATCATCAATAACAGACTGAAGTTATGGACACTGCACCTGGCAGGTCCACATTTCTGATAGGGATGGCTTACTATTGTGATTAGGTGTTTGTCAGAGCTAACTTTTTATATTACACAGCGTAAGGTTCCTGTTCCAGGTTTTTCCCACCCCTGACATTTCTTCTTCGTTGTGCTCCCATCGGGCAGAAGGTACAGAAGCTTGAAAGCGCACACCACCAGACTCAGGAGCAGCTTCTTCCCCGCTGTTATCAGGCTTCTGAATGGTCCTTCCATAAGCTAGGGTACTGTCCAATTCACCTCCACCCCATTGAGGACATTGGACTTTGTCCTTCTGCAGTTGTACAGAGCCCTAGTGAGACCACACCTGGAGTATTGTGTGCAGTTTTGGTCCCCTAATTTGAGGAAGGACATTCTTGCTATTGATGGAGTGCAGAGTAGGTTTACAAGGTTAATTCCCAGGATGGCGGGACTGTCATATGCTGAGAGAATGGAGCAGCTGGGCTTGTACACTCTGGAGTTTAGAAGGATGAGAATTCCACAGACTCACAACTCTCTGTGTGAAAAAGTTTTTCCTCATCTCCGTTCTAAATGGCCTTCCTCTTATTCTTAAACTGTGGCCCCTGGTTCTGGACTCCCCCAACATCGGGAACATGTTTCCTGCCTCTAGCGTGTCCAAACTCTTAATAATCTTATATGTTTCAATAAGATCCCCTATCCTTCTAAATTCCAGAGTTTACAAGCCCAGCCGCTCCATTCTCTCAGCATATGACAGTTGAATTTTTCCAGCCTATTTCGTCTATCTTCAGTCTTTGATTGGATTGCGCGCTAAAATAAAAGCTTGTCACTGTACCTCGGAACACATGATGATAATAATGAAGTAAACTAAACTAAACTAGATGGGGGAATCTTCGTTGTCTTTGTGTCTTTTTTTTGTAAACTCGCATCTACGGTTTCTTCATAGGTCAGGCAATGTATTGATGGGCTGAATGGCCTTCCCCGGTGCTAATAGGATCTTGCACCAGCGGTAGGGGGGACAGGGGCAGCCAAAATCCTTGGGAGACGATCATCGTGCAGTACGCCAGTGTTGCCAATGTCCATCCAATACAATGTGTAGGAAAGAATGCTGGTCTACAATGAAGATAGTATGGTGTACAATCTTGGTCGCCAAATTATAGGAAAGATGTCAACAGAATAGAGAGAGTACAGAGGAGATTTACCAGAATGTTGCCTGGGTTTCAGCAACTAAGTTACAGAGAAAGGTTGAACAAGATAGGTCTTTATTCTTTGGAGCGCAGCAGGTTAAGGGGGGACTTGATAGAGGTCTTTAAAATGATGAGAGGGATAGACAGAGTTGACGTGGATAAGCTTTTCCCATTGAGAGTAGGGAAGATTCAAACAAGAGGACATGATTTGAGAATTAAGGGACGGACGTTTAGGGGAAACATGAGGGGGAACTTCTTTACTCAGAGAGTGGTAGCTGTGTGGAATGAGCTTCCAGTGGAAGTGGTGGAGGCAGGTTCGATTTTATCATTTTAAAATAAATTGGATAGGTATATGGACGGGAAAGGAATGGAGGGATATGGTCTGAGTGCAGGTAGATGGGATTAGGTGAGAGTCAGTGTTCGGCACGGACTAGAAGGGCCGAGATGGCCTGTTTACATGCTGTAATTGTTATATGGTTATATGGTTATAGACAGAAAATGCTGGAGTAACTCAGCGGGTTCCGGCAGCTTTATCCGAGTTAAAACATAATTTTGTTCACTCCACTGCGGAATCTCCACAAGGTATGTCGTCTTTGAAGAAGTTCTCCTCCCCTCTTCAACGAGGGTTCTGCAACACCATCTCTCGCTGCTCCCCCTCTGTGATTACTCCTGCCCTACAATCACATTTTAACCCGGAAACCACAGCCAACAATGGACCATTGTGGGCTCCACCTTTGTTTGATCATCGTTTGCTGGCTTTGATTTGTCCTTTTTCCATACCTTTCATTCATGTGTTCTTTGTACCTTTTCATATCTCTCGCAGTGCAGCGTAGGTTAACGAGAATGACCCCTGGGATGGCAGGACTGTCATATGAGGAAAGATTGAAAAGACTAGGCTTGTATTCACTGGAGTTTAGAAGGATGAGGGGGTATCTTATAGAAACATATAAAATTATAAAAGGACTAGACAAACTAGATGCAGGAAAAATGTTCCCAATGTTGGGCAGGTCCAGAACCAGGGGCCACAGTCTTAGAATAAAGGGGAAGTCATTTAAGACTGAGGTGAGAAAAAAACTCTTTCACCCAGAGAGTTGTGAATTTGTGGAATTCCCTGCCACAGAGGGCAGTGGAGGCCAAGTCACTGGATGGATTTAAGAGAGAGTTAGATAGAGCTCTAGGGGCTAGTGCAGTCAAGGGATATGGGGAGAAGGCAGGCAAGGGTTATTGATAGGGGACGATCAGCCATGATCACAATGAATGGCGGTGCTGGCTCGAAGGGCCGAATGGCCTCCTCCTGCACCTATTGTCTATGTTTCTATGTTTGCCCCGCCCCTGACTCTCAGTCTGAAGAAGGGTCTCCGACCGAAACACCACCTGTCCATTTTCTCCAGAGATGCTGCCTGACCCGCAGAGTTACTCCAGCATTTTCTGTCTCTCTCCGTCTAATACAAGAGTGGCTACAAATGGGCACTGTAATTTTGTGAGGAAACCCGTGCCCCTCTGAATACAAAGTGGAAACAATCTCTTCTCTCCAATCACCATCCCTCAACTTAACAAGCATAAAATCCATCAAAGGAAATTAAAAGCACTTTGCTTAAATATACACTGAAACACAACGTTAATGGAATCTATTATTGCTGTCTTTGGCAAGTGTGTGTGTGATGGAGACACAAGTTGTCATTATGGTTCCAGGATATCTCCCATACCAGATGAGAATTGCACCATGGCACCATGGCCAAAATTAACTCACTTGAATTTAGTTCACACAGAGAGTTGTGAGTCTGTGGAATTCTCTGCCTCAGAGGGCGGTGGAGGCAGGTTCTCTGGATACTTTCAAGAGAGAGCTAGATAGGGCTCTTAAAGATATCGGAGTCAGGGGATATGGGGAGAAGGCAGGAACGGGGTACTGATTGTGGATGATCAGCCGTGATCACATTGAATGGTGGTGCTGGCTCGAAGGGCCGAATGGCCTCCTCGTGCACCTATTGTCTATAGCAGTTGCATTGAACTGTACTTGAAGAGTCTTACGGTACTGAAATAGCCCTTTGGCCCAACACCTCCCTGCTGACCAAGAGTTAGGTGGAGCTCTAGGGGTTAGCGGAATCAAGGGATATGGGGAGACGGCAGGCACGGGTTACTGATTGTGGATGATCAGCCATGATCAAACGGTGCTGGCTCGAAGTACAATGGGATCTGGGGGTCCCATCAGTCTATGAAAGTAAGCATGCAGGTACAGCAGGCAGTGAAGAGAGCGAATGGCATGTTGGCCTTTATAACAAGAGGAGTTGAATATAGGAGCAAAGAGGTCCCTCTGCAGTTGTACAGAGCCCTAGTGAGAACACACCTGGAGTATTGTGTGCAGTTTTGGTCCCCTAATTTGAGGAAGGACATTCTTGCTATTGAGCGACTGGGCATGTATTCACTGGAATTTAGAAGGATGGGAGGGGTTTTCATAGAAACATATTAAATTATTAAGGGTTTGGACACGCTAGAGGCAGGAAACATGTTCCCAATGTTGGGGAACAATTATGGTTCCAGGAAATCTGCCATACCAGATGTGAATTGTGCCCACTGGTTCCCAGAACCAGGGGGCACAATTTAAGAATAAGGGTTTGGCCACTTAGATCTGAGATGGGGGAAAAACTTTTTCACACAGAGATTTGTGAATTTTGAGAATTCTCTGCCTCAGAAGGCAGTGGAGGCCGATTCACTGGATGCATTCAAAAGAGATTTAGATAGCGCTCTTAGAGCTAGCGGAATCAAGGGGTATGTGGAGAAGGCAGGAACGGGATACTGATTGGGGATGATCAGCCATGATAACATTGAATGGCGGTGCAGGCTCGAAGGGCCGAATGGCCTACTCCTGCGCCTATTGTCTCTGTATCTCTATGTATTTATGATGCTGTTATCAATGCCATTAATTGCATATCTTCCCCATTTATTTGACTTCACAAATTACTGCACCACACTTGCTTTGCTTATTCTCTATCTGCCATAACCCCATCCATTTCTGTAGTTGATCTAATTCCCACTGCATACTTTGACAGCTCACCTCATAATCCGCGATCTGAGCAATCTCGGCGCCATCTGAACGCAATTTAACAGCCAACCGGGCTACGCTGATGTCCAAGTCAGCTAAATCTATAGCCCTAATGGCAGAGGTCCCTAGCACACATTCTTGTGGAACCCCACTGATCACAGATATCTGGTCTGAATACTAGTCAGGGGATATGGGGAGAAGGCAGGAACGGGCCAGAGGGCTTCCCGACGGTGGGTACCTTCAAGAGAGAGCTAGATAGGGCTCTTAAAGATAGCGGAGTCAGGGGATATGGGGAGAAGGCAGGAACGGGGTACTGATTGTGGATGATCAGCCATGATCACATTGAATGGCAGTGCTGGCTCTAAGGGCCGAATGGCCTATTCCTGTACCTAATGTCTGTTGTCTATTGTCTAAAGAGCTTTTGTTTGAGTGCCATCTAAGTCAAAGAAAAGACTGTACATGAATATGTTTAAGAAGGAACTGCAGATGCTGGAAAATCAAAGGTAGACAAAAGTGCTGGAGAAACTCAGGGGGTGAGGCAGCATCTATGGAGCGAAGGAAATAGGCAACGTTTCGGGTCGAAACCCTTCTTCAAAGCGTCCACAGTGCACAGATAAAGGATAATGGGTATATGAACATTTAGTTCAAAGATATAAAGCTTAGTTTCGATAAAGTCTGACGTTGTTGTCTACCAGTAAGCTAGTTGTGATTAATTACCCTCCTAGGATAAATAAAGTTCTCCCGTATCGTATAGTGAATACACATGACCAGATCATTGTTCAATTGTTCAATGTTCCATGTGTTATTGTGTGGAGTTTGCCAATGTTCTCTGTGACTTCGTAAATATGATCTGGATGTTCCCGATTCTTTCCACATCCCAAAGACAAGTGGATTTATTTAGAACGGAGATGAGGAAACACTTTTTTTAGAACAGAGACGAGGAAACACTTTTTTAGAACGGAGACGAGGAAACACTTTTTCACACAGAGAGTGGTGAGTCTGTAGAATTCTCTACCTCAGAGGGCGGTGGAGGCAGGTTCTCTGGATGCTTTCAAGAGAGAGCTAGATAGGGCTCTTAAAGATAGCAGAATCAGGGGATATGGGGAGAAGGCAGGAACAGGGTACTGATTGGGGATGATCAGCCATGATCACATTGAATTGCGGTGCTAGCTCGAAGGGCCTAATGGCCTACTCCTGCACCTATTGTCTATTGTCTATAGCAAATAATTGGCCATGGTAAATTGCCTCCTTGTCTGCAGCTAAGAGGTACAATGTGGACGTACAATAGACCTTCAGTAAAACACAAAGAGTTGGACTAACTCAGTGAGTCAGTCAGCATCTCGAGAGGGAATGGATGGGGAGACTTTTCACATCGGGACCCAACAATTTGGGATGAGATGAAGGGACTGAGCAGTGTTTAGTTTAGAGATACAACGTGGAAACAGGCCCTTCGGCCCACCGGGTCCATGGCCGACCAGCGATCCCCGCTCATTAACACTATCCTACACCCACTAGGGACAATTGTTACATTTACCAAGCCAATTAACTTGCAAACCTGTATGTTTTGTGGGAGGTTGTGGGAGGAAACCGAAGATCTCGGAGAAAACCCACGGGGAGAATGTACAAACTCCGTACGGACAGCACCCGTAGTCGGGATCGAACCCGGGTCTCCGGCGCTGCATTTGCTGTAAGGGGCTTGTTTCTGGATTGTGTATCTACTGTATATGACTCTATAAACTTAACCCGAGATAGAAAAACACCATTTCTGTGCCCTGGGCATAGGCTACGGATAAATGTTTCCAGAAGCCAGGCAAAACTCCCTTGTTCCTCTTCCTCTACCCTAGTCGAAGGCTCCATTATTTCTAAACAGCTGTAGGCCCTAAGGCATTTTATGTTCCCACGGATGGTGTGAAGGACACACAGTTTTTATTTACTTTCCAAGAGAATGGGTCATGTCGTTGCTTTACAACCAGGCAGAGTGCCAGAGTCCTACAATCCAATCCAATCCAACTTTATCTGTTAAGCACTTTAAAACAACCAATGTTGACCAAAGTGCTGTACAGAAGAATAAACAAGACATCATAAACAGACAACATAACAGCTCACATAAGGCGCAAAAATTACATATGAAATACAACAATAAATTAAAAGACATAAAACATGAGTAAAAATAATAGCCACAGAATAAAAGCAATCAAAATAAGAAATTAAATCAGGTAAATAAATAAAGTCGACATCTTACTGGGTATCAAAGGCCACGGAGAAGAGATGGGTTTTAAGAAGTGATTTAAAAACAGACAGAGAAGAGGCCTGTTTAATGTGGAGAGGCAGATCGTTCCATAATTTGGGTGCCGACACAGCAAAGGCACGGTCCCCTCTGAGCTTCCGCTTAGTTTTAGGCCCACTCAGGAGCAGCTGATTATCTGACCTGAGAGAGCGGGCGGGTGTATAAGGGTGTAGAAGCTCAGATAGGTAGGGCGGGGCAAGACCATTCAGGGATTTAAAAGCAAATAAAAGAGTTTTAAAATGGATCCTAAACTGAATAGGCAACCAGTGGAGTGAGGCTAAAATGTGCGAAATGTGCTCATGTTTACGTGTGCCAGTTAAAAGACGTACAGCTGCATTCTGTACCATCTGGAGACGGGCGATGGAGGACCCACTAACCCCCACATACAGTACATTGCAGTAATCCAGCCGAGTGGTAACAAAGGCGTGGATTACCGTCTCAAAGTGCTGCCTTGACAGAATTGGCTTTATTTTGGCCAGCTGCCTCAAATGGAAAATGCTTGATTTAACAACAGCCTTGATCTGACTGTCAAATTTAAGCTCAGGGTCCACTTTAACCCCTAGGTTTGTGATGCTTGGTTTGATATACTGGGCCAGGGAGCCCAGATCTACAGGGGGGGCCCCAGTGGTGCCACCAAAAACCATTACTTCCGTCTTTTTATCATTACTACAGCATGGAAACAGGTCCCTTGGCCTAACCCCCTTACGGCAACCATTAAACGGGGACATGTTGGTCGGAGTGGGCAAGTTAGGCCCAAGGGCAGCTTTCCTCACAGCAGGACCCTATCTAAGCCAACCTCATTTGTCACCCTGTCCAAATGGCGGGACTGTCATATGCTGAGAGAATGGAGCGGCTGGGCTTGTACACTCTGGAATTTAGAAGGATGAGAGGGTCTCTTATTGAAATATATAAGATTATTAAGGGTTTGGACACGCTTGAGGTAGGAAACATGTTCCCGATGTTGGGGGAGTCCAGAACCAGGGGCCACTGTTTAAGAATAAGGGATAAGCCATTTAGAACGGAGATGAGGAAACATTTTTTCACACAGAGAGTTGTGAGTCTGTGGAATTCTCTGCCTCAGAGGGCGGTGGAGGCAGGTTCTCTGGATGCTTTCAAGAGAGAGCTAGATAGGGCTCTTAAAAATAGCGGAGTCAGGGGATATGGGGAGAAGGCAGGAACGGGGTACTGATTGGGGATGATCAGCCATGATCATATTGAATGGCGGTGCTGGCTTGAAGGGCCGAATGGCCTACTCCTGCTCCTATTGTCTATTGTCTATTGTGCTACTTGTCCACTGCAAAAATGTGTCCAGTTTTTCTTCACTCCCTCACAGTCTATACGAAGATTGAAAAATAGACTCCCTCCTCTCATCTCCCACGCGCCATGCATCTTAAACCATTTGAAAAAGGGTCCCAACCAGTAATGTCACATATCCATGTTCTCCAGAGATGCTGCCTGACCCGCTGAGTTACTCCAGCACTCTGTGAAACATCACCTATCCATGTTCCCCACAGATGCTGCCTGACCCGCTGAGTTACTCCAGCACTCTGTGAAACGTCACCTATCCATGTTCTCCCCAGATGCTGCCTGACCCGGTGAGCTACTCCAGCACTCTGTGAAACATCACCTATCCATGTTCTCCACAGATGCTGCCTGACCCGCTGAGTTACTCCAGCACTCTGTGAAACATCACCTATCCATGTTCTCCATAGATGCTGCCTGACCCGATGAGCTACTCCAGCACTCTGTGAAACATCACCTGTCCATGTTCTCCATAGATGCTGCCTGACCCGCTGAGCTACTCCAGCACTGTGTTCTACGCAGTCTTAGAGCTTACAGACCCTTTTTTCCAAGATAGGAAATATCACAACCTAGAGGACACAGCTTTACGGTGAGATAGGCAAAGTTTAAGATAAACCTGCGGGACAAGTGTTTTACACGGTGGCCAGTGAGTGCCTGGAACTTGCTGTTGGGGGTGGCGGATGAAGCCGATACAATAGTAGCATTTAAGAATTTTTTGGATAGACACATGGACATGCAGGGAATGGAGGGATACGGGGGGGGGGGGGAAGAAAGGAAAAAGGAAGAGGAGGAGCCCGAGGGCTGAGGGGGAGCTGAGAAGGGGAGGAGACATCAAGGGCTACCGGAAATTGGAGAATTCAATGTACATGCCGCTAGGGTGCAGACTGCTCAAGCGGAATATGAGGTGCTGCTCCTCCAATTTCCGGTGGTGCTCACACTTGCCATGGAGGAGGCCCAGGACAGAAAGGTCGGATTCGGAATGGGAGGGGGAGTTGAGGTGCTGACCCACCGGGAAGAGGAGGTAGTTGAGGCAGGTACTAGCACAACATTTGAAAGACATTTGGACAGGTACATGGATGGGAAAGGTTTAGAGAGATATGGGTCAAACACAGGTAAGTAGGACTAGTATAGATGGGGCATTTTGGACAGAGTGAGCAAGTTGAGTCGAAGGGCTTGTTTCCTTGCTGTATGACAATGATTCTGTTCGGCGCTCGAGTTTGCGCCAACCAGCGATCCTCGCACACTAACACTATCCTACACACACTGGGAACGATTTCAGCCCACCTCGCCGAAACGCTCAGATCCCCGAGGAAGTATTTAAGAGGATTAGTTCGGCCATTGGGAAAATGGGTTGGAGCTGATCCAGAGCGCAAACCGATTAGGATGATGTGTCAGGACCAGATAAAGATGAATGGCTTCAAAACAGCTCTCTCTGATATTGAGGTTAATCCCCTCAGTTGAAATGACAAACAACAGTACTGCTCACAATCCCAAAAGATGAGTACTTTTGGTCACACAAATCCCGCAGACGTATTTTATCGAGGAATGGAAGTGATTGGTGCGTGGGTTAGGAAGAGGTGGCGGGATTTTGGAGAGAGTGCAGAAGAGATTTTCCAGAGTGTTACCTAGATTAGAGGGTTTAGTTTAGCTTAGAGATATAGGCCCTTCGGCCCACCGGGTCCGTGCCGACTAACGATCCACATATGCCAACACCATCCTACACACACTAGGGACAATTTACAATTATATCAAGCCAATGAACCTACAAACCTGCACGTTTTTGGAGTGTGGGAGGAAACCGGAGCTCCCGGAGAAAACCCGCAGCGAGATCGTACAAACTCCGCACAGACAGCACCCGTAGTCACAATTAAACCTGGGTCTCTGGCACTGTAAAGGGCATGGCCCATTTGGGCGTCATTTGCGCTTCATTTACGCATCACGTAGAAAATTGGTCAGCGCTTTGTGACACGTGGGTGACGCGTGCATAACGCATGGAGAGGCGTGGAATCGCATGTAGCGGTATTGCGCGGCGCTCCAGGATTTCGGAGTGTAACAAAATCCTTGTGCGCCACCTGCGTGACGTATCGCTTACGCACGCTGACGCATTGGCTACACACGCTGACGCATTGGCGTCGCACGCTCACCGTGCGTCAACGTCCATAAACATGTGACGCCGCGCGCCGCCCATACGCAGTCGGCCCGCCGTTTACGCGTCATGTAACAACTAACCTCGTCCACACAGACCTCTTCCTGAGTTTCTTGCTAGCCTTTGTTGTTGTCCTCCTGCCTGGCTGATCTGTAAGTATGAGGGCTGCTGCTAACAGAAGTCTCTGTTGCTGTAGCAATAAAATCTGTAGTTCTTCCATGATGGTCATGATGCAGAATAGGGAAGCAGGGTATTCTAATGACGCCACGAGCACCAGACGGATGTGTGACGCATGATGACAAGCGACAGTCACTACCGGCCCAGCCCGGCCCGTAAATGACGCGCAAATGTTCCCAATGTTGGGCGAGTCCAGAAATGGTCCCAATGTTGGGCGAGTCCAGAACCAGGGGCCAGTCTTAGAATAAAGGGGAAATCATTTAAGACTGAGGTGAGAAAAAACGTTTTCACCCAGAGAGTTGTGAATTTATGGAATTCCCTGCCACATAGGGCAGTGGAGGCCAAGTCACTGGATGGATTTAAGAGAGAGTTAGATAGAGCTCTAGGGGCTAGTGCAGTCAAGGGATATGGGGAGAAGGCAGGCACGGGTTGTTGATTGGGGACGATCAGCCATGATAAACAATGAATGGCGGTGCTGGCTCGAAGGGCCGAATGGCCTAGTCCTGCACCTATTGTCTATGTTTCTATGTTTCTATGTTTCTATGATGAGAGACATAGGCAGGGTGGACAGTCAAAATGCTTTTCCCAGAGAGCAAACGTCAAAGAGATGGCATTGCTTTAAGGCGGGAGGTATCAAGTTTAAAGGAGATGCGCTGGGGGCAAGTCTTCTTTACACAGAGGGTGGTGGGCGCCTGCAATATTCTATCAGGGGTGGTGGTGGTGGAGGAAGGTAGGATCGTGGCACTTGCGTGACTTTTAGATAAGCACATGGACCTGCAGGGAATGGAGGGAAATGGATATTTGTGCAGGCAGATGAGAATTAGTCTTGGCATCATGTCATTGTGAGCCCAAGGGCTTGTTCTGGTGCTGTACTGTTGCATGTTGCATGAACCTGGCTCACTGGATCAGTCAGGCAGCAACTCTAACAGCTGTGTCACACAGGGCTTGGCCTCTATCACTCTATACCTCAGGCGAAGACTTTATCCCTTGGAGCGCGGGAGGAAGAGGAGTGATCTCATAGAGGTGAACAAAATCATGAGAGGAATAGATCGGGTTGATGGAAAAGGCAATAGACAATAGGTGCAGGAGTAGGCCATTCGGCCCTTCGAGCCAGCACCGCCATTAAATATGATCATGGCTGATCATCCCCAATGTTTGTGTGAATTGAATTGTTTGTGTGTCTTGTAGGAATTGTTTTGTTTGTATGGCTGTAGAAACTGAGTTTCGTTTGAGCCTCACTGAGGATTGTGGATGATTGGGGATGATCAGCCATGATCACATTGAATGGCGGTGCTGGCTCGAAGGGCTGAATGGCCTACTCCTGCACCTATTGCCTATTGTCTAAGAAACATTTGAACAGGTACATGGATTGGACAGGTTTAGAGGGATATGGGCCAAACGCAGGCTGTAAATAGATTGTATCTGTGTTTGTGTGTAGGTGTGTTTGGATGTGAATTTTCACTGGATAAATGATTAATTGTGCGGTTTGTATTCCAGGAGGCAATCTTACCACACCGGTCAGGACATTGTGAACTGTGGGACATGTCGGGACTGTGCCTGCATTATCTACAGGTAAAGACAGCTTTTGCCTAACACCAGACCCATGCCGAGGAGCCAAGACCCACTCTCCTCACAGGAGGGATAATGTTCCATTTAACCATGACAGCTCGTGCATGAATTCAGCTGCGTATGGCTCTGTTCATTAGAGATATTTCGAAGGCTTACACGTTATTAAGCCGATATGGTCTCTGGGGAGACAACCAATTCTCATCCATTAGTTGGCATTAATATATGTGCTTCATTAGGCAGGGCCATTATCATCTGATGGTTGCTGATTGCATAATAATCATGTATAAATTATATAGGCACCAAGTTGACCGGTGAAGTAAGCAGAACTAACAAGAGATTTGATAAAACGTCTTCCCTTGCATGAGGTTGGGGTGGGAGAGTGCAGTACAAATCTGTCTCTGTGGAGTTGTAAAACACGCAGTAATCAGATCAGCCATCCTCTAATATTCACACTGTCTAATATTCACACTGTTTAAGAAAGAACTGCAGATGCTGGAAAAATCGGAGGAAGACCAAAATGCTGGAGAAACTCAGCGGGACAGGCAGCATCTATGGAGCGAAGGAATAGGTGACGTTTCGGGTCGAGACCCGTCTTCAGCCTGATGTGGGGGTGGGGGGGGGGGGAGGGAAGAAGAAAGGAAGAGGCGGAGACAGTGGGTTGTGGGAGAGCTGGGAAGGGGAGGGGAAGGAGGGAGAAAGCAGGGACCGCCTGATATTGGAGGTCAATGTTCATACCGCTGGGGTGTAAACTGCCCATGTTTCTAGTTGTGACAGGACGGTTCAGTTGCCTGATAACAGCTGGGAAGAAACTGTCCCTGAATCTGGAGGTGTGCGTTTTCACACTTCTGTACCTCTTGCCTGATGGGAGAGGGGAGAAGAGGGAGTGGCCGGGGTGCGACTGGTCCTTGATGATGCTGCTGGCCTTGCCGAGAAGACCCGAAACGTCACCTATCTCCTTCGCTCCATAGATGCTGCCTCACCCGCTGAGTTTCTCCAGCATTTTTGACTAACTAATATTCAGCCTGATGTGTTTGCGATAGATGGGACGCCTGGCTGAGCAGTGTGTGCTAATGGGCACCCTTCTATTACAATGTTGTGTGGGTTCAGTGTCGGAGCCCATGACAAACTGCTACTTCCGAGCCTCTGGCAATGGAGGAGGCAATGGGCAGAGATGAAACGGAGATGGAATGGTGTCAGATAAGCAAAGATTAGGACTTGCACGGTGGCAGGCGCGATAAAGCTGCTGCCTCACATTGTCAGAGGCCCAGGTTCGATCCTGACTATGGGTGCTGTCTGTATTAAGTTTGTACGTTCTCCCTGGGTGCTCCGGGTTCATCCCACACTCCAAAGACTCCATGCAGGTTTGTAGGTAAATTAGATTCTGTAAAACTATAAATTGTTCCCACTGTGTGGGATAGTGTTTGTGTACTATCACTGGTCAGTATCGCTGGTCGGCGTAAACACGGTAGGCTGAAGGGCCTGTTTCCGTGCCGTATATGTCAAGGCTAAAGTAAAGAGTACAGCACAGGAACAGGCCCTTCAGCCCACAATGCCTGTGCTAAACATGGTACCAAGATAAACTAACCTCCTCTGCCTGAACGTCAAGAGGCAAGAGTGTTTTATTGTCATATGTCCCAAACAGAACAATGGAATTCTTACTAGATAGGGCTCTTAAAGATAGCGGAGTCAGGGGATATGGGGGGAAGGCAGGAACGGGGTACTGATTGGGGATGATCAGCCATGATCACATTGAATGGCAGTGCTGGCTGGAAGGGCCGAATGGCCTACTCCTGCACCTGTTGTCTATTGTTGATCGCTTAAGACTTGGGTTTGCATTATGTGGTCCAATTGCTCTCTGAGTGGCAAAATCTCAGCTGTGAACTAATGGTGAGCAATGTCCTACCTTGATTACAAAGGGTTAATGGACCAGAATACAATGACTACAATTATAACTCCATCCCTGATAATAGTTGGGCCTCTTTGTCGCTTGACGTTTAACGTGGATCATTCTGCCAAAACTACTTGATCAGAAGCTAATCGGTTTATAGTATTTTAGGCACACACCATTTAACTATTATCTCTGCAACTGAATCCAAACTGTGGTCTCCCATAAAATATTTTAGAATTATAAAATGTGTTCCCCACATACAAAGTTCACTCAATAATCATTACCTGCACTGAACTAATAGCTAGCATAGACACAAAGTGCTGGAGTAACTCAGCGGGACAGGCAGCATCTCTGGAGAGAAGGATAGGTGACGTTTTGGGTCGAGACCCTTCTTCATAGGTAGGGTAGCCAACTGTCCCGTATTAGCCGGGACATCCCGTATATTGGGCAAAGTTGGTTTGTCCCGTACAGGACCGCCCTTGTCCCGTATTTGACCGCTACTACTTGGGTCGAGGGGACTGTCGGGTCGGAGCGCCACGTCCAGCCCCCGCCTCACCCGTCCCGACGTAGTGCAGCCCATGGAGTGCAGCAGCAGCACCTCGCCCGTGGCCCCATTGGTCGGCAGCCCGGCCAGCTGTCCGACCTTTGGACCTTTGCTTACCGCCGACACCACCACCCCCCCTCCTTCTCACGGCTGAACATCGGTTCATGAGTTGGATGGGGTGGCGGACTTTGCACACAACGTAGCACGGCCCGGGGCCAAAACTCCTCAGCTGGCCCGCCGGCTGGGCTTTGTGTGCAGTCCAGCACCCGGGCCAACTCATCATTCACCCAGCCACGGCCCAGTCAGTCAACGAATTGCCGTCGGGAATTTGTCCCTTATTTTGACCTTTTGTCACTTATTTGGGAGTGAGAGAGTTGGCAGCCCTATTCATAGGTGTTGCGATTCTCCTTGGAGGTTTCTACAATGCCTGGGCAAGATGGCCAATGTGCGCCTGTCAGAGAGGCAATGGTTGTACAACGCTTTTATTGGCGCATATATTTACCTAGTGATATTCCATTTATTTGCATCCAAATCAGTAAATAATCTTGCTATGTACGGGCACAGTCATGCTTGAGTATTAGAGTGGAAATGGTCAATTACATTGCGGTGGCACAGTTGCGCAGTAGAGTTGCTGCCTCTGTCGAGAGAACCCTTCTTCAGACTCGCCAACAGTTTTACAAGGTTAATTCCCAGGATGGCGGGACTGTCATATGCTGAGAGAATGGAGCAGCTGGGCTTGTACACTCTGGAGTTTAGAAGGATGAGGGAATCTCATTGAAACATATAAGATTGTTAAGGGTTTGGACACGCTAGAGGCAGGAAACATGCTCCTGATGTTGGGGGAGTCCAGAACCAGGGGCCACACAGTTTAAGAATAAGGAGTAAGCCATTTAGAACGGAGACGAGGAAACACTTTTTCTCACAGAGAGTGGTGAGTCTGTGGAATTCTCTGCCTCAGAGGGCGGTGGAGGCAGGTTCTCTGGATACTTTCAAGAGAGAGCTAGATAGGGCTCTTAAAGATAGCGGAGTCAAGGGGATATGGGGAGAAGGCAGGAACGGGGTACTGATTGGGGATGATCAGCCATGATCACATTGAATGGCGGTGCTGGCTCGAAGGGCCAAATGGCCTACTCCTGCACCTATTGTCTATTGTGTATTGTCTAGTGTCTATTGACTCTCTGAGTTACTCCAGTATTTTGTCGACCCGTTGAATTACTCCCGCATTTTTCTGTCCGTTTTCCGTGTAAACCAGCATCTGCAGTTCATTCCGACGCAAACTGAACGAACAGCTATTCAACACAATATTAAATCAAAGAGAAACAAGGGAGACTGCGTTGGCAGGACTTTATTGATTTGAAAATGTAAGAGACAACATTAAAGACCATCCACATGATATGTCGAGTATGTTTAACGATGAGAAGACCTGAATCAGTAACTTAAAGAGAAAATCTGAATCTCCCATGAATCCGTGAGGCATGATGTTACAGTTGTATAAAAACATGAGGGGACTTGATAGGGTGAATGCACAGAGCCTTTCTTCCCAAGGTTGGGGTATCAAAAATCAGAGGACAGAGGTTTAAGATGAGAGGGGCAAGATTTAATGGCGACCTGAGGGGCAACATTTTCCACACACAGGGTGGTGGGTCTATGGAATGGTGTCTATGTACCTGTGTATCTTGTGCAGGTGCATCTGAATATGTATGGGTTGATGTGCAAGTCAATGTGAGCAAGTCTGTTTGCATCTGGGGGTGTTTGGGAGAATGTGTGTGTGTGTGGGGGAGAGTGTGTGTGTGCATGCGATCGATTGTGTACGTGTGCGAGATAGATTGTATGTATGCGTGAGTGTGTATGTGTGTGAGTGAGTGTGTGTGATGTGCACGAGTGTGTGTGTGTGCCTGCGATTGTGTGTGTGTGTATGTGTGTCTGCGAGTGTGTGTGTCTGCGAGTGTGTGTGTCTGCGAGTGTGTGTGCCTGCGAGTGTGTGTGAGTGTGTGTGTCTGCGAGTGTGTGTGTGTCTGCGAGTGTGTGTGTGTGCACGAGTGTGTGTATGTGTGCGAGTGTGTAGGTGTGAGGGAGTGCATGTACCAGCGAGCGCATATGTGTGCAGGTTTATGTGTGGATGTGTGTGTGTGTGTGTAAGTGGGTGAGTGTGTGTGCGTGTGTGTGTGCGAGTTTGTGCATGTACGTACGGGAGTGTGTGTGTATGTGAGTGAGTGTGCGTGCGTGTGTGTGTGTGTATATGGGTGAGTGTGCATGCATGTGTATGTGTACCAGTTTGTGTGTATGCGTGCAAGTGTGTATGTGTATGTGGGTGTGCGTGCGTGTGTATGTGTGCAAGTTCGTGCGTACGCGTGCAGGTGTGTGTGTGTGTGGGTGAGTGTGCGTGCGTGTGTATATGTGTATGTGGGTGAGTGTGCGTGCGTGTGTATGTGTGCCAGTTTGTGCGTACACATGCAGGTGTGTGTGTGTGTGGGTGAGTGTGCGTGCGTGTGTATGTGTGCAAGTTTGTGCGTTCGCGTGCAGGTGTGTGTGTGTGTGGGTGAGTGTGCGTGCGTGTGTATATGTGTATGTGGGTGAGTGTGCATGCATGTGTATGTGTGCCAGTTTGTGTGTATGCGTGCGAGTGTGTGTGTGTATGTGGGTGAGTGTGCGTGTGTGAGAGTGTGAGTTCATCTTGTACTAGAAAGTAATGACTTCAGCTGGTCCAATATCTCTTTCATCTAACTGCCTGGCAGAATTGCTCAGTCAGCTGCCTCATGATGCAGTAATGCTTCATTC